>NC_133660.1:189007898-189167389 GCF_037893015.1 Macrotis lagotis
ATCTTGATGATCATTCTTAATGGATTTGCTGATTTCTTCAGTGTGACAATCAGGGACAATTTTTTAGAGTATCTGCAATGGAGAACACCATATGTATCCAAAGAATGAATCATGGAGTTTAAACAAAGAACAAAGACTACTACCTTTATTTTTTTAAAGGTACCTTATTATGTCATTTTGCTATCTCTCATATTTTATCTTTTCCTTAAGGATATGATTTCTCTCTCAACACATTCAATTTTGATCAATGCATAGCATGGAAACAATATAAAGACTATCAGACTGCCTTCTATGGAGAGGTGGCGGGGAGGGAACTGAGATTGGGGGTAAAATTCCAAAATTAATTAATTAATCAATTATCCTTTTAATTAATTAATTTAATTAATATCCTTTTCTTGAAAAACATGATAAAATAAAACAAATAAAATGAAGAAATAAACCAGAATAATAAACAAGAAGGAAAAAAAGGTTCTGAGTTGCAAGATTAATTGTCAAACTATAGTGCATAATTTCAGTTTTGTGTAATCAAGAGAGCTCAGATAGTACATTACTAACATAAGTAAAATGCAAAATTGTCTTACTTAGATAAAAGAAATCTTTGCTCCTTGGCTAAAATACCCAGGGAACACTCCTTGAACCTGGATGTTCTTTCCTCAGAATTTTCCAATTGGAAATTTCCACAGTATCTGGCTGTGTGGTTAAGGTCCAGAATTTTTCTATTTAAGCTCTTCTTCCTTTCCCATAATCAGTCACCTAACCTACTATTGCTTTTTTGACAAGCAAAATAAAACACACATTAAGAAATTAGTAAAGTTCTATATCCAAAGCCTCTAAGAAAAATATGTATTTGTCTCAGTTCATGGAAAAATTGAAAAAAAAATTTAAGAATCAACAGAGGTAGAGGAAAAAATGTGAAAAGAAATGAGAGAGATCCAACAAAATCATGAAAAAGAAGTCATCATCTTACTAACAAAAGATTATTTCATGGTTGTTTTACAACCATGTTTGTTTTACAAAATAGTATAGGTAAAATGACAAAATTGGTATGAAAATTCAAAGAGGAAAATGCCTTAAAAAAGCAGAATTCACCAAATGTAAAAAGAGACACAAAATTCACTGAACTCAAAAAAACATTCCTTAAAATAGCTAAAAAGGAGATGCAAGTTCACTAGAGAAGGCATTCTTTTAAACTAGAATTGAGTAAGTGTATTCTATTGAGATATAAAGAAATAATAACAAAAGAATGAAAACTATCAGTGTGAAATATCTCTTTGTAAAAAAAAATACTTGGTCTGGGAAATAGATCCAAGAAAGATAATTTAAAATTTATTGGACTTCCTGAACGTAACGATCAAAACAAAAAGAAATAATCTAGATAGACATCATCTCCCAAGAAATTATCAAGGAAATCAATCCTCATATTTCTAGAACCAGTGGGTTAAAAATGAATTTGAAAGAATACATTAATCACTTCCTGAAAGAGATCCCCATATGAAAACTCTTAAGGATATTATAACCAAATTCCAGAGCTCCCACTTCAAGGAAAAAATATTGCAAGCAGCAAGAAAGAGGCAATTTAAACATGGTGGAGCAATCAACACAATAACACAAGATTTAGCAATTTCTAAATTAAGGGATCAGAGAAGTTGGAACATGATATTCTGGAGGGCAGAGAAGTTAGAATTATAACTAAGAATTATCTAAGCAGCAAAATTTATTATAATTCTTGGGGGGGAGATAATACTTGTATTGAATATGATGGGATAATATCTAAAATAATATTAAGGGATGAGAAAAAGAAATGCAATGGGAGAAAGAAACTGGGAGAACTTGCATGGGATAAATTATTTTGCATAAAAGAAGCAAGGAAAAGATTTTACTGTGAAGGGGAAGGTGGGAAGTTGGCAGGGAATATTTGAACCTCACTCTCATTGACATTGACTCAAAAAGAGATGAAAATATACAACTGGACAAAAAAAATCTATCTTACCCTACAGGAAAACTGGAGAGGAAGTGATAAAAATGAGGGGGGCATTTTGGGGAGATGCAGTAGTCAGGGGCAAAATGTTTTTTTAGAGGGACAGAGTGAAAGGAGAAAAAGAAAAGAATAAATAGGACAGAAATAGGATGAAAATCTGCAAACTAAAGAGAAAGAATGTTCAAAGCAACAAGCATGAAAGTAAGGATAAAATTGAAAGTAACTCTAGAGAAGAGAAAGTGTGATGCATGAAAGGGATAGATATAGAGATATAGGAGATATTCAAGTCTTGGAAAGTCACATATGAGAAAGAGGAAACAAAAGGAACATTTTATAACTGATTTAACACCTACAACTGGGCCTTGAAAGATACAAAGGAAAATATCAAGAGATGGAAAATGGGTTTATTAGAAAGATTATTCTCAAAATAGAGAAAAATGACACATTCATCAGAAATTTGAAAATTCTCACCAGACATGCATATTTTGGAATAGAGGTTCCTTTCAGTGACATATGTAATTTGCCTATGAGAACATGGCAAAATGAAACTAATTCTCAGCACCACAGATATGCAACATCTGGCAGAAAGTCAATAGTGCTTCTAGCGAGTGTACTTTCAAATGAGATTTGATAGCTAATTCCTAAAGGACATTACAGATTCTACTTTGCAAAAGTAATGACTGATTTTATGCCTGCTGTCATAGTCAAATTATAGTTATGGAAATTAAGTCTGTTCATTCAATGTTCTGTCTATATTTGCTATTTTAGCTTTTTTCTTACTAGTTTTCTAAAACATGGTTCATTATTATGGGCATATCATAGGTGAACAGAAAGAACATAAATATTTCCATTTTGCTTTACAGGGAAGTCCAAAAAATATCAGGAAATTATTTTTTTCTTCCTATTTTAAATCTAAATATCTGAACAGATATCTAAATTCAAGGACATAATTTGGTAAAGGACACTGTTTTAGGTCAAGACATCAATTGAATTTCTTTATATTGTGTTTATATCATTATATTTATCATTATTCATAATATTAATATATCATTATATATCATATTCACAACAAATCTGAAACAATGAAGTGTTTCTGAAAATTAAAACTTGATGTGTTATACCAGGTGGATGATGCTAATGTTTTTATGATACCTCAGAAACTCACTGGATTTTTTTCACTTTTTCCTTCTGGATTGATATGAATGAAAATAAGACTTCTAACATGTTCACAACTAATAAATAAAATTCCCTCTCCTGAACCTAAAACAACTATAAAATAGAAAACTATTCATCAAATAGTAGAGGATATAGATATTTGTTAGAAGAAGAAAAATAAAATAAGGAAGTGAATGCTAACAATGAGAAATTATCTTTTTCTTTATACACTGAGAGTTCAATATAAGCTTCCTGTGAAATTACATGAAATAAATCATTTATTATAACATTTAGTTATTTTTTCAGAGGTTAGAATGAGAAACTATAAATGGTCAGACTCTAGAGATGCATTTAATGACTTAAATGGATCTGATGCTAAGTAAAGAGAGTAAAGCCAAAAGGACATTATGAAATGGACAACCTTAATGTAAGCAACTCCTCTAGACAGTTCAGAGAGCAAGGACAACTGTAGGTGTTGGTTATGGATTATATTATCCCAAAACAGAGGAAGGAAAAAAAACTCACAGGAAAAAATAAACCAACCCTCCCAGATCTAATGAACATTTTATAAAAATGATCTCTTATATATCTCTTTCACTTAGTCCTAATTCCTCATGCCAAAAATTACTATTTTGTAAATATGTTTAGCAAAATATTTATGTATAATTCTAACCTGACTATTCCTTGCTTGAGGGAGGGAGTGGGAAGAGTTGGTGGAGCCATATTTTTTAACTTGGAAATGTGCATGTATAAATTAAAGAAAATAAAAATAAATAAATGAACAAACAAATAAATAAACAAACAAACAAATAAATAAATAAATGAAGAGATTAGAGTGTGAGGATGTATAAGAAATGCATGTAAAATACATGGAACTGGCAGATAACCAAAAAAATAAAGCTAGGTATACAAAAAAACCTCAAATTGAGGAACAAAAGTAGATAATTAATAGAGATAAATTTAAAAATCAAAAATACAATTCAAAAAATAAATGTCACAAGTACACAAGTACAAGATGGGGTGAACAGCAAGTTTGACTTTTAAATATCTAGAAGACTCCAAACTTAAATGGAATCCACAATGTGACATGAAAATGCAAATTTTAGTATCATTTTGTTTTGCATTAAAAGAGGTCCACTATTAAGAATGAGGAACTTAAAATTCCATTATACTGTGATTGATCAGACAAACTCTCTAGATATTTTCTTTTCTGGTAACCATATTTTAAGAAAAATATTCATAGCTTCTTGAATTTTGTCTAGAAGGCAACATGTTGGTGCTTTGAATGGAGATTGTAATGGAACTATTATTTGAAGCAACTTGGAATTTGAGGCTTCTAGAAAAGATTGTCTTAATAAAGATTTAATATTTGTCTTCAAATATATAAAGGAATGGCATGGGAAAGGAAGATTAATGTTTTGCTTTTTTCATAACCCAGAATTAGGAGTAGCCTTTTAAATTTCATGAAGTGAACAGACTTTCTTTATATGTGTTCTTCACTAATTCCTTTGTAAAATAACTTTATGGGTGAGTCTCTTGTAATGCATGGATAGAGAAAACTTCTGAAAATGAAATGCCTATTTAAGACCTTCCAGTAGCAGCTCCACCCCTATCATTGGATTTTCCTATAAGATTATCAGTCTATACTTCCGGCCAAGGTGGCAGAGAGAAGACAGGCACAGTTCTAAAGTCTCCTGATCTCTTCCCCATCTATCACATGAAACAAACCTCTTAAAAGAATTCCAAACCAGGAAACCCAGAAAGAAAAGTCAGGAGAGGAAAATCTACCTCAGGATTTGTCTCCTGCAGCAGCCTTGGCTGAATACCGGCAGGTGAGTCTGGGCTCCGAGAGAAGATCAACCTGGAATTAGCCAAATTAACAGCTGAATTGGAACCAGGAGTCTGAGGGACCGAGAGCCGGACTTGCTGGATCAGCGGTAAGGCTGTACGAAGGGGGCTTGGGTCCGCGGGGAAGCAGAGGTGCTGGTGTTGGTGCTGTCCCCCTGGAGCTTGGGGAAAGGGCTGCGGGCAGAGGTCTGGTGGAGGAGAGCTGCGGACACCATCCCTGGGCTCCTCAGGTCTGAGAAACTCTGAGTCCATACCTCCATTGCACAGAGGCCTCCTCCCGAACAAATGCAAACTAACTCTGCCTCAGGCCCAGGTATGTGAGCAGAAGAACCAGCCCAGCTGAGGAATGACCTCAGGCCAGGGTAAAACCCACCATTGATTGAAGGCAAAAGAATACAATAGCTCCAATTCCTCCCTTTGGGCAAAGTGAGAAGTCCTCCCAAACAAGGTCACAGACACTCCAGAGAGGGCAACCAGCACTTACTACTGGCTAGCCAGAGAAATTGCACTCAGTAAAGCCTTTAGCGATCCCAAGCCCAGGTGAACCAGCCCCCCACTCCCGCACTGCAAGGTCTTAGCATAATGAAGAAGAGTCAGCGGAAAGGTGGATCCATAGAAAAATTCCTGGAAGGGAAAGACCCCAACTCAGAGAGACCTGGAACCTCTGAGGAGAATATAATCTGGTCTCCAGCACAGAAAGCCTTCCTTGAAGAAATAAGGAAGGAGCTTAAACATTTGGGAGCGACAATTAATAACTTGCAACAATTAAATAAAACCTTAGAAAGTACAATTGGACAAACACAAAAGGAGAATAAATCTCTCAGATCCTCAAATGAGCAAATGCAAAAAGAAATTAATTCTCTCAAAACCTCAATTGGTCAGATGGAAAGCTCTTTCAAAAGTAGAATTGACCAATTGGAAAAGGAGTTGCAAAAGGTTAATGAAGAAAACTCCTCCCCCCAAAAAATAACAGAGTCTACAGAAACTAATGATTCCATGAGACAGCAAGAATCAGTTAAACATAATCAAAAAATAGAAAAAATAGAAGCCATTGTAAAATACCTCATCAACAAAACCACTGACCTTGAGAATAGATTGAGGAGGGGCAACCTGAAAATTATAGGACTTCCTGAAAACATTGAAGAGAAAAAAAAAGCCTGGACTTAATATTACAGGATCTAGTGATGGAAAACTGCCCTGATATCATGGAATCAGAGGGCAAAGTAGTTATTGAAAGAGTACATCGATCCCCACCAGAAAAAGATCCTAAAATGAAAACACCAAGGAATGTTGTGGCCAAACTGCAGAACTATCAGATAAAAGAGAAAACCCTGCAAGCAGCCAGAAAGAAGCAATTTAAATATCAAGGAGCCACAGTAAGGATCATACAGGACCTGGCTGCATCAACTTTAAGGGATCGAAGGGCCTGGAATGAGATATTTTGAAGAGCACGGGAGCTTGGAATGCAATCAAGAATGTACTTTCCTGCAAAGCTGAGCCTTCTCTTCCAGGGAAAAAGATGGAAATTTAATGAAATGGAAGAATTCCAAAAATTTCTGATGAAAAGACCAGAGATAAAGAGAAAATTTGGACATCCAACAGGAGGTTCAAGAGACACATGAAAAGGTAAAAAAAGGGGGGGGCACTAAAAGAAAAAAAATGCAATCCAGTAAGTTGAAACTGGCTATATTCCAGCATGGGGGGTGGGGGAAGAGACTCTCATAAATCCTGAGAATTGTAACTCTAACAGAGAGAACACACCTAGCCAGAAATGATGGACATCCATGACCTATCCTTGAGACTTCTATCTAATGGGATGTAACTGGCTTTAACCCCACTTGGGAGAAAGACTAATAACTCTCAGGAATTTTGACTCTATCCAGTAGAATATGCTGAACTAGAAGGAACAGACACTCAGAATTTTCTATGACCTAGACAGAATGATCTAAAAAAATACACTACCTCCCTAAAAAGGGGGGCAGGAAAGAGACGGGGGGAGGGAGGGGAGTGAATGGGACAAATCTCATTACACTAAGAGGTACAAAATACCTCTGGAAATAGAGGGGAAGAAGGGAGCAGAGGAGAAACACCTGAATCTTCTTCTCATCAGACTTGGCTAAAAGTCAACCTACACATACTCAATAACATCTAACCTTTCAAGAATTAAAAGGGGAAAAGGGGAGGGGGGGCAGAGAAAGGGAAGGGGAGTGGGGGAAATAAGGGGAAATAACAAAAGGAAGGGAAAAGGGAAAAAGGGAAAGGGGAAAGAAAGGGGAGGGTGGGATATAGGAGGGCAAACATACTGAAGGGGGTGTTATTCAAAAACAAAATACTGGGGAATATGGATGAAAAGGGGGGAAAGGGGGAAAATACAAACAAAGGGAAGAAAGCACAGAGGGCAATAAAGAATTAGTAATCATAACCTTGAATGTGAATGGGATGAACTCTCCCCTAAAACGTAAGCAAATAGCGAGTGGATTAAAAAACCAGAATCCTACAATGTCCTGCTTACAAGAAACTCATCTGAAGCAGAGTGATACATATAGAGTAAAGGTAAAAGGTTGGAGTAAAATATATTTTGCTTCAGCTGATGTAAAAAAAGCAGGGGTAGCAATCTTTATCTCAGACAAAGCAGCAGCAAAAAGAGATAGCGTTAAAAGAAATAAGGAAGGAAACTTTATCCTCCTAAAAGGTACCATAGACAATAAAGTCATTTCAATATTGAATGTATATGCACCCAGTGGGACAGCAACCAAATTCTTGGAGGAGAAGCTGAAAGAATTACAGGAAGACATAGACAACAAAACTCTACTAGTAAGAGACCTCAACCTCCCACTGTCAGATCTAGATAAATCAAATCATAAAACAAACAAGAAAGAAATTAGGGAGGTAAATAGATTGTTAGAAAAATTAGATATGGTAGACTTATGGAGGAAGCTGAATTGGGATAGAAAGGAATGTACCTTTTTATCTGCAGTACATGGAACTTATACAAAAATTGACCATGTACTAGGACATAAAAACCTAATGATCAACTGCAGAAAGGCAGAAATAGTGAATACATCTTTCTCAGATCACAATGCAATAAAAGTCATATGCAATACTGGGCCAAGGAGATATAGACGCAGAGCAAATTGAAAACTGAATAACCTCATTTTAAAAAATGAGTGGACCAAAAAACAAATTATAGAAAGAATTAACCATTTTATCCTAGATAATGATAATAATGAAACAACATACCAAAACCTATGGGATTCATTCAAAGCAACTCTCAGGGGTTATATTATAGCTCTAAATGCTTATATGAATAAATTGGAGAAAGAGGAAATCAATGAACTAAACATGCAACTAAAACAATTAGAGAAATAACAAATCAAAAATCCCCAATCAAATACCAAATTAGAAATTTTAAAAATTAAAGGAGAAATTAATAAAATCGAAACCAAAAAAGCTATTGAATTAATAAATAAAACCAAAAGTTGGTATTATGAAGAAACCAATAAAATTGATGAACCTTTGGTCATTTTGATAAAAAAAAGAAAGAAAAAAGCAAATTGCTAGTATTGTGAAAGAAAAAGGTGAACTTACCACCAATGAGGAGGAAATTAAAGTAATAATTTGAAATTATTTTGCCCAACTCTATGCCAATAAATTTGATAATCTAAGTGAAATGGATGAATATTTACAAAAATATAAGTTGCCCAGGTTAAATGAAGAAGAGATTAAATACATAAACAACACTATCTCAGAAAAAGAAATTCAACAAGCCATTATTGAACTCCCTAAAAAAAATCTCCAGGGCCTGATGGATTCACAAGTGTATTCTAACAAACATTTAAGGAACAATTGGTTCTAATCCTATATAAACTCTTTGGAAAAATAGGGAAAGATGGAACTCTGCATAACTCTTTCTATGAAACCAATATATTACTGTTACCTAAACCAGGAAGAGTTAAAACAGAGAAAGAAAATTATAGACCTATTTCCCTGATGAATATAGATGCAAAAATCCTAAATAAAATCTTAGCAAAATGACTACAACAAGTCATCACTAGGATAATACATTATGATCAAGTAGGATTTATTCCAGGAAGGCAGGGTTGGTTCAATATTAGGAAAACTGTTAGTATACTCAATTACATCAATAACAAACCTATCAGAAATCATATGATCATATGAATAGATCCTTAAAAAGCTTTTGACAAAATACAGCATGCATTCCTATTAAAAACACTAGAGAGTGTAGGAATAAATGGACTGTTCCTTAAAATAATTAGAAGTATCTATCTGAAACTATCAAAAAGCATTATATTCAATGGGGAGAGGCTAGAGGCATTCACAATAAGATCAGGGGTGAAACAAGGGTGCCCATTATCACAACTACTATTCAATATTGTATTGGAAGTGTTAGCATCAGCAATTAGAGAAGAAAAAGAAATTGAAGGAATTAGCATTGGGAAGGAAGAGACAAAACTCTCACTCTTTGTAGATGACATGATGGTTTACCTAGAGAATCCCAAGAAATCATCTAAAAAACTACTGGAAACAATTAGCACGTTTAGCAAAGTTGCAGGTTATAAAATAAGCCCCCATAAATCCTCAACTTTTCTATATATGTCTAGCAAGAAACTACAGGAAGAGCTAGAAAGAGAAATCCCATTCAAAGTAACCTCAGACAGTGTAAAATATTTGGGAGTCTATTTTCCAAGACAGACTCAGAATCTTTTTGAAAACAATTATAAAACACTTCTCACGCAAATTAAATCAGATTTAAATACCTGGGCAAATATCAACTGCTCATGGATAGGGAGAGCTAATATAATAAAAATGACAATTCTACCAAAACTAAGCTATCTGTTTAGTACCCTACCAATCAAATTTCCAAAAAATTACTTTAATGAGTTAGAAAAAATTGTGAGTAAATTCATATGGTGAAATAAAAAGTCAAGAATTGCCAGGAGCTTAATGAAAAAAAATGCAAAAGAAGGTGGCTTAGCACTACCCGATATAAATTATATTATAAAGCATCAGTCATCAAAACTGTTTGGTATTGGCTAAGAAATAGAGTGGTGGACCAGTGGAATAGACTAGGTGTAAAAGCAGGAGAGGAGTATAGCAATCTGTTGTTTGATAAACCCAAAGAGTCTGGCCACTGGGATAAAAACTCCCTCTTTGATAAAAACTGCTGGGATAATTGGAAGTTAGTATGGAAGAAACTTAGATTAGACCAATACCTCACACCCTTTACCAAGATAAGAGCCAAATGGTTACAAGACATAGACATAAAAAACAATACTATAAGCAAATTAGAAGATCAAGGACTAGTCTTCCTGTCAGATCTATGGAAAGGGGAACAGTTTTTGCCTAAGGAAGAGTTAGAGGACATCACTAAAAACCAATTAGATGATTTCGATTACATTAAATTAAAAAGCTTTTGCACAGATAAAACCAATGTAATCAAGATCAAAAGAAAAGAAGTAAATTGGGAAACAATCTTTGCAATTAATGATTCTGACAAAAGACTAATTTCTAAAACATACTGAGAACTGAGTCATATTTTTAAATCAAAAAGCCATTCCCCAATTGACAAATGGTCAAAGGATATGCAAAGGCAATTTACTGATGAGGACATCAAAGCAATCCATAGCCATATGAAAAAATGCTCTCAATCATTAATTATTAGAGAAATGCAAATTAAAGCTTCTCTGAGGTACCACCTCACACCTTTCAGATTGGCCAGTATGACCAGGAAGGATAATGATCACTGTGGGAAGGGATGTGGGAAATCTGGGACACTATTACACTGTTGGTGGAGCTGTGAACTCATCCAACCCTTCTGGAGAGCTATTTGGAACTATGCCCAAAGGGCAACAAAATTGTGCATACCCTTTGACCCAGCAATACCACTACTGGGTCTATACCCTGAAGAGATGAGGAAAAAGGGTAAAAACATTACTTGTACAAAAATATTTATAGCAGCCCTGTTTGTGGTGGCAAAGAATTGGAAATCCAGTAAATGTCCTTCAATTGGGGAATGCCTTAGCATACTGTGGTATATGTATGTCATGGAACACTATCATTCTATTAGAAACCAAGAGGGATGGGATTTCAGGGAAACCTGGAGGGATTTTCATGAACTGATGCTGAGTGATATGAGCAGAACCAGAAGAACACTGTACACCCTAACAGCAACATAGGAGTGATGTTCAGCCTTGAAGGACTTGCTCATTCCATCAGTTCAACAATTGGGAACAATTTTGGGCTTTCTGCAAAGGAGAGTACCATCTGTATCCAGATAAGGAGCTGTGGAGTTTGAACAAAATACAAGGACTATTCCCTTTAGTTTGCAAAAAAATAAAACAAACCAGATATCTTATTGTCTGATCTGGTTACCTCTGAGAATTCTGTTCTCTTTAAGGATATGATTTCTCTCTCATCATACCCAATTTGGATCAAGATACAACATGGAAACAAATCAAAAACTGATGGAGTGCTCTCTGTGGGGTGGGGGATGGGAAGCAAGATTGGGAGAAAATTGTAAAACTCAAATAATATCTTTAATAAAAAAATTTTAAAAATGAGAAGAAAGGTTGAGGATATTGAATAATTATAATAGCTTCAATCCAACCTATTCACACTATCTATTCATGATAAAAAGCTGAATAAATAAAGAGAATATCAGTCTTGAAAAAAAAGCTTATCAGTCTATCCTTCCTTGTTCTCCTCCAAAACACTGAACTAATTTTTTTCCAGACATAATTTCACTTTATTGAAATTTAGACTTATAAAGCTAGATTATAAAGAATCAAACAGCATTAATACCACATATGTTAAGAAGGGAAAAATTGGAGGGGAAAATTAAAAAAATTTTCCCAATATTTAGGGTTTTTTTAGGGTTTTTTTTTTGCAAGGCAATTGGGTTAAATGGCTTCCCCAAGGTCAGACAGCTAGGTAATTATTGTCTGAGACTGGATATGAACTCAGGCACTCCTGACTTCAGGGCCAGTGCTGTATCCACTGTGGCCATCCCTAACATTTAGTTTTTTCAAAAAAATTAGAATGGAATGTTTTCAGAGATAATCAATTCCCTTCATCTGAAATTTTCTAAGAATGTATTATGGCACAGAAGTTTTATAAGGCCTTCCTTTCATCTTTTCTACACTGACACACTGTAATTCTATTTTTTTAAAAGTTGGTTTTACTATTTTGTCTGATTTTGTTTTTAGGATAAGTCAATGTTATATAAAGCAAAAAAGATTTGTTATGTGGATTATGGAATTAGTTTAAAATTATTTTCCCTTAACATACATACACACACACAGGCACATACACACACATACACACACACACACACACACACACACACACACACACACACACACATATATATATTTTAATAAATCCAGTTTTAATTTTTTCAGTTTTTATTTTTTAATCTAAATGACACATTATACATTGAAACTCAATTTTCCACTGAATTTCATTTTAAGCAATTAAAAATTTTTGTGATAAATATTGGCTACTAAATACAAGTAGTACTATGAAATGATAGCTATAAATGTAGATAATATTTTTTTTCATACAGGAGTTATCTTTTGAATGAATTTCTTTAACCAGTGAATGGACAATGGAGCTAAGGAATGTTCATCTAATGCTTGGAAGAGTCCTCAGAATTTCATTAAGATCTTTAAGTCATATATATAAAATGTCTTGCAAACTTTGGCAAATTCCCTAAGATTCTGTATAAGGCACACTCTTACACAAAGCCACACATACTACATCTACAGCTATACTTATAAGTCTATATGCATATGAATATAAAAGTGTGTGTATGTGCATAAATATAAACATGAATTAATAAAATACACATGCATATATTGAAACTATATATTAAATTTTATTATATGATGAAGTAAAAGAGCAATTACATGTTACAATGAATAGATTGTCCAAATCTGACCTCAGGCAATTACTCTCTATGTTGCACTGCATAGGTCACTTCACCTTATTGATCCTATAAACCTTATTTACTCTTCGATAAAATTGAGCTGTAGAACAAAAATGTCAAAAAACTAGTATCTTGTCAAGAAAAGCCCTACTGGGGTCACAAAGAGTCACACATAACTGAAATAATTGAGCAACAATAATTACGAAATGATGAAATAGTAACTATGATCTCTCTAACCATTTTTCAAGTTAGTATAAATTATTATATTAAGACAAGAAAAATACTTTCACAGTGTTGGAGTCAGTGTTACTACCCTCTGCCCATTTCATTTTACAGGACTTGTGATATTATATGCACATGTCACACTTACAAAAACACATATGTAATATATACATACAAATACATACACATATATTTTTAATATTTGAATAGTATGGCATGCATGGTGATCATTACTGCTTTTTTGTTTTAAATATTAATTAAAAGAGTAAATTGTTCTTTCTTTTTTTTTGATTGTTTACAGCTGCAAAATCTGTATCTGCTTGTTTGTGCCATTCAGGATTCTTTTTTCATTTTTCCTCATCTTCCCTTTCTTTCAGGTCTGGTTTCTTTAAGGTTTACCTTTAGGTCTTACATCCATAGGTAGAACCCAATATTTGAGATTTGATTAAAATTTTCCAACTTTGTTACTCTTGTGAACTTGAGACATAGAATATACATGATAATTGCTGTAAAATTTTAATGCTCTGACTTACAAAGCAAAATTTTCCTGCATAAAAAGTTTTTTTAATGATATTGCTAAAGTAGCTTTTTCACAAATATCTTGCAAGCGCAACACAAAGAAGTATTAATGGTGGACATTTCAAGCTGCATTGTAGGTCATTTCAGTTCTGTTCAAATCATGCCATATAATCTGCTACCTGGCTTACTATTCTATGCATAAGGAAGAAATTGCACATTAGTTTGGGGGATCCAGTCTCTATTTGGAAAGTTAGACATTTTTGCGATTCTACATTTTAGCATAATGTTTTGGGAAAGGATGACCCAAAAGAAAGATACCTTATCACTAATTGTCGAACTCCATAAAGTTTGATTGTGTACTTTTTCCCAATGCTCTATAGTTCTATTAATATCTTCTGCTTGTTTATCTATGCAGCCTTACTGTTTCTTCTATTTGACCTGTCTATAACTACCCAACATTACTTCAGCAGCAGCAGTAGCAGCACAACCTACCATAGTAGTTAGTCGTTTATTCTTACTTTAATGTAAGTAAACCATCTTAGGGACTAGTATGTAAGGACTTATTATTTATTCCTGTTTTTGCAGATAATGTTATTTAAGTTGTACTTTATTCTATGGGTAAGATGGAGTTTTGTGATAGTTCTAGCTAAAATCCTTCAACTTGTGCTTGCTATAGCTATCCTCATCTTGGGTGGGGGAAAATAAAATGTAGTTATGACTTGATGATCTTGGCTCCAGTTTATATGCCATTGAGAAATTGTACCTCTAATATTTCTGCAATATTTCCTAACAAGTATAGTGCCAGGTATATCAGTTATTTCTAGTAACTTGGCTGACACTAATTTTTTAAATTTTTAGAGTTACATTTAAAAAGTTCTTGAATAATGTGATTTTGGTCCCAGGAAGATATTTACTATTAAGATACAATCTCAATTGCATTATATATTTTTCAGTGTCAACAATCAAATTCAAAATCGAGCAGAAGTATATTTTTTTAACATTGACTGAATCAGACCAATTATTTTATACATATTGTTCCCCTTCACCCTCCATTCTAAACTCTGAAATCTTTTACTTACAATTCAGCACTAACATGACTATTCTTACATTTAATGATGAACACTAGCACATCTTTCATTGCTTCATTGATTTTGATCATCTTGTTGATTACTTATTAAACCAAATGATTGACCCTTATACTCTGGTATCACAAAATTTTGAGACTATTAAAAGGTGCTAGATTTCTACCACATATTGACTTCTGCTTTTAATCATCAATAAATTAAAATCCTCACACTAACTTTTAATTTAAATATAAAGCTATTAAAATTATATATATATATGTATATATATATATATACATACTTGTACATATATATTATATTTGTTTCTTTTGGAACATGAAGTAAAATATTGCTGTTTTATTTCAGTCCATTTTAATTAAGGTGTATTTTTGGAGAGATAAATTTTGGTTTAGGACTATAAATAGAAATAGACAAAATAGAAATAGAAAATAAACTCTTAGTTTTACTGACTTAGCACTTTATGAAAAAAAGTTTTCAACTACAAAATAATCAAAATTGGATCATTTTAGCATTAGCTTTAAAAGTTTATTTCATTATATGCTAAGCATAGAACAAATAACCAAGAAGTCCTCCTACCTAACCGACACATAATCTCCCTGTGCTGAAAACTTAATTCATTTTTTATAAAATGTGATTCTTTCAAAATCTTATCCAGATATGATATAAATGTGGCATAAAAGAATAGAGGTGTGTGCCTGGGCTTGGGTATCTCAGGTTATTAATCATTGTCTCTTACTCCTTAAGAAAATGGGACTATAAAGACCAGGCTAATAACCCAATCCTAGATTCCTGTGGTTTGCTTTCCCTGTTCTTTGAAACTTCAAAGTTTGGATAATTCAGTCCTTTCACTTGGAATGAAAAGAAAAACAAACAGAAACATCTTAAAGACCAAGGCATGCTTCTTGGGACCATGGGACATGAAGACATGACTTCAGAAATGGAGAAGGCATGACAGCTACTTCATTATCCTAATCTTTTATTAGATGCCAGGAGTTAAGGACTGACAGTATCATCTGAAGAACTCTTTAAAAATGACCAAGCTTGATTATAAAGAATAAATATGAGATGATACCTCATTCACTTGTTTACAGAGATGGAAAATATGACTATGTGATATTGTATATAATGTATGACTTTGAATGTCAATATATTTTAGTTATTTATTAATTTTTAAAGTTTTTTTTAAAGTGACAGATTGCTGGGAGAGAAAGCATAGAATGGGAAAAGAAAGATATAGCTAAGAAAACATATTAATTACAATGGTATTTTATTTAACCTTGAAGAAATACAATGTAGAATGGGGAACATGGCAAGATAGCAGAGTAAAGGCACCACTACAGCCAAATTCTCCCAACATTAATCTATAAACATCTTTGTAGTGGAGTAATACCTGGTATTGCAATCTCTAGTGGTAGAGCAAACTAATGATAGTTTTGAGATAGATATTTCCAAGTCAAGAAGAGATTAGAAGGTCAAAAGGACATTTCTATGAGGCTGGGGTGGGGATTAGACCAGAATCTAC
Organism: Macrotis lagotis; assembly: GCF_037893015.1. Lineage (NCBI taxonomy): Eukaryota > Metazoa > Chordata > Mammalia > Peramelemorphia > Peramelidae > Macrotis > Macrotis lagotis. The sequence goes on from NC_133660.1 coordinate 189,024,176, forward strand.
ATGTCAAAACCAGTTGTTCGGACTTGACAGCAGGAATAGTGATAGCTATTTAAAATTAATAAAACAGAGCAGAAGGGCACTGAAAAAAAATTCCACTGAAGATAACTGTAGATCTACTAACCAAAATAAATCTGAACTTTATATGTACATAATAACAAAATGAGTTCTGCATAAATTAATGTAAATTTAAAGATTTGAAGCAATGCAACATTTTTAAATAGCAATTCTACTAAAATTGATTTATTCAGTAGAGTATGTTATGATTATTTCATATCAATTAATAGGACTAGGAAAAAACTCATCTGGGAGAACATGAAATAAGGAGAATTGATGAAAAAATGCAAAGGAAGATAGTCTAGCAGGATCTAATTTAAAATTAAATTAGAAATTATATTACTAGTATATATATTGTATTTGATTAATACAAATCAAAACAATCTGGTACTATAAAATATCATATGTGCAAAATAAATATTACTAATCTTATGTTTGATATATTTTAAAGTATTATTTATATTTCTTTTTCAAAAATATGGAACTGTTTACTTTTGTCCAAAGTAGTTTTCCTTTTTCTTTTACTGGAATAAAGATCTGGGGGGAACATAGGCTTTGACAAAGTCCATTGTGAGGTTGCTTTTTTTTCTGCTACTAGATAAAGATTTCTCTTTTCCCAACATTGAATATGTTACTATTTTCAGTTACATGTTAAGATTGATTTCAAAATTCATTTTTATAACATTTTAGGTTTCAAATTTTTTCAATCTCCCCTTCTCACAACTCAAGACAGCAAGCAATATGAAATTGATTTTGCATGTATAATCATCTCAAAAATATTTACATGGGTAGGCCGTCTTTTTTTGCAATTTATTTTTCATTAATTCCTTTGATATTCTTGTCAATTTTCTCTTTCAAATGAATTTAACATGATTTTACCTAGGTCTATGAAATATTTGGTAGTTTGAGTAGTGTGACATTTGATGTTAATTAATTTGAGTAGGATTATATTAGCTTAGCCTAGTAATAATGAAAAGATAATTTTCCAATTGTTTAGATCTGATTTTCTGTAAAAATGTTTTCTAATTATGTTCCTTTAGTTGCTGGGTTTGTCTTGGCACTTAGACTCATAAGTATTTTATACAGTCTACAGTTATTTTAAATGGAATTTGTATTTCTCTCATTTTCCTTTGGGTTTCTTGGAAATATGTAGAAATACTGATGAATTATGTGGGCTAATTTGCTAAAATTGTTATTTATACTACATAATTTTTTAGTTTTTCTCTAGAATTTTCTAAGTTATTCATATATAACATCTGCAATGAGTGATACTTTTGAATCTTCATCATGAATTATATTTTTTCAGTTTTGCTTTCTTCTCAAAGCTGACATTTTTAGTTGAATTTTGAATAGTAATGATAATAGTCATTCTTGTTTCATCCTTAAGCTTATTGGGAAAGCTTTGAGTTTATCATTATTTATTGCTGTTGGTTTTAGATAATTACTTATCATTTTAATGAAACCTCCCTTTATAACTCTGCTCCCTCATAGTTTTATTAGAAATGACTGCTGTGTTTTGTCAAAAGACTTTTCAGAATCCATTGAAATAATCATGTTTTATTTTAGTCTAGTTATTGATATAGTCAATTATGCTGGTAATTTTTCTAATATTAAATCAGCCCTGTTGGTCATAGCCTATTATCCTCATGATAATACTGTGATATGTGGTATAATCTCTTTGCTAATATGACAGTTAAAAGGTTTTTGCATCAATATTCATTAGAGAAATTTGTCTATAATGTTATTTCTCTGTTTTGGCTTTTCCTGGTTTAGATGTTAGAACTATATTTCTTTCATGAAAGGAATTTGTTAGGAATCTTTCTTCACCTCTTTTTTTCCAAATATTTAATCATAGTGGAATTATTTTTTTCTTTAAATGTTGTTGTGATTCACTTGGAAATCTATATGACTCTTAAGATTTTTTTATGTTCATTGATAGCTTGTTCAATTTCTGGTTTTTTGTTTGTTTGTTTCTTGGTTTTTTTTTAGATTTTGCAAGGCAATGGGGTTAAGTGGCTTGCCCAAGGCCACACAGCTAGCTCATTATTAAGTGTCTGAGGCCGGATTTGGACTCAGATACTCCTGACTCCAGGGCTGGTGCTCTATCCATTGCACCACCTAGCCACCCCTTGTTCAATTTCTTAACCTGAAATTGACCCATTTAAGTATTTTATTCCTTTTGTTAAATCTGGATTATTGATATTTTTGTAAATATTCGTCCATTTCACTTCCATGGTAAGATCTATTGACATCTAGTTAGGAAAATAGCTTCTAATCATTGCTTTAATTACTCTTCATTGGTTGTAAATTCACTCACCTAATCTCTGATACTAGGAATTTGGCTTTCTTCTTTGTTTTTTAAAGTAGATAAACAAAAGGATTATTTATTTTGTTGGTTGTTCCATAAAACCAACTCTTAGATATATTAATTATTTCAGAAGTTTCTTTATTTTGAATGTATTACTATCTCCTTTGATTTTCAGAATTTTAAATTTGTTAGTTGTCTTTTAAAATTTCTTTTTCTAGAACTTTTTAGCTGCATGTCCAATTCATCATTCTGCAATTTCTATATTTTATTCATAGAAACATTTAGAGATATAAAATTTCTCCTATTAAATTATTGTGCTGAATCACATAAATTCAGTTATGTTATCTCATTATTTTAATTCTCTTTGATGAAATTATTGATAGTTTCTTAGATTTGTTGTTTGTCATGCTCATTTTTAAGAGTAGATAAATTTCCATTTAATTTTTAATGTTTTTTTGACACTATTAAACGTAACTTTATTTCATTATGTTCTGAAAAGAATATATTTAGCATTTTCTTTTCTTTTGATTTGTGAAGTTTTTATATGTTAGTACATGGTCAGTTTTTGTGTAGATGCCATGTACTGTAGAGAAAAAAGGTATGTTCCTATCTATTTACATTCAATTTTCTCCAGGGCTCTAACATGTCTATGTTTTCTAAAATTCTATTTGCCTTCTTAAATTCCCTTTTTAAGAGGATAATTAGAAAGATCTCAATTTAAAAATGATCAAGTCATCCTTGGTACCATGGCCACCAGCAGTTATCTTGAGCTTTTTCTTAATGTAATCTGATGACTGGAGAAGAAAAAAGCTTACATTTTTGTGTAGCTCTCTCTCACTCAAATTCAATTGATGCAAGTCAAGACATCACCTTTGTGCTGTCACTGCACCTCTTAAAAATGAAGTGTAAATAAGAACAACTACAAATCTATACAACCAAATTTTTGAGGCAAAAATCTCACTATTTGAATAAAACTGTTGGAAGACTGAGTGTAGAAGTAATTAGGCAGAAAAAAAGATTCACATTATAAACCAAAATAAGTTTAAAAATGGGTACATAGGGGTGGCTAGGTGGTGCAGTGGATAGAGCACCAGTCCTGGAGTCAGGAGTACCTGGGTTCAAATCCAGTCTCAAACATTTAATAATTACCTAGCTGTGTGGCCTTGGGCAAGCCACTTAATGCCATTTGCCTTGCAATAACCTAAAAAAATTGGTACATGATCTAAACTTAAATGTTGATGTGACAAGCAAGTTAGAAGAGTAAAGAAAAATTTACCTTTCAAAACTATGGACAAGTGAAAAATCTATGAATAAACAGTTGATAGAGAAGAATAAGAGAATCCATAATTATATGCAATTAGAAGCTTTTGCACAAGTAAATTAAATGAAGGAAAAATTAAAAAGATAGGAACCTGTGAAATAACTTTTATAGCAAGTTTCTCTGACCAAAAAAATCTCATCCCTCAAGTATATATCAAACCATGAAAAATTTAAAAAACATAGATGTCTCATCAATTGATCAATGGTCAAAATACATGGTCAAGAAGTTTTCAGAAGAATACATCAAAGCTATCAATAGTCATATGAAATAAATGCTCATTATTATTGATTAGAAAATTAAAAATTAGAATAACTCTGAGTTACACCTCTTTTTGTTACACCTATCAGATTGTCTCTTATTACATAAAAGAGAACTGATAAAGGCTAAAGGAATTTTAGTTATATATATGGATAATATAATTGATAAAATTGTGAACTTCTTCAAACATTCTGCACAATAATTCGGAATTACAATCAAAAGGATATTAAAACTATGCATTGTTTTAACCTTTTACTAACACTACTAGTTCTGCACTCCAAATATATGTATCCATTTGTGGTTAAGCATAGCAATATAAGTTTCAAAAGCTGTACCACATTTTGGGCACAAATATTCTATAAATGATCATTTAGAAGGGAGATGACTCTAAACTTTCACATCTCTCATTTCATTTCAGCTACTATAATTCTATTTTGCTCATGAAGCACAGAAGCTTCTTTGATGTAGGTAAAGCATATAGGGTTAATGTGTGCTAGTTTCTCTTATGAGTCAGAATAAATATCAAAATTCTTCAGAAAGACTTTGAAAATATTATTGTATTTCTTCTTCTAAATACTTACTAAGTGAGCACCTGCCTTATATGAATTTCTCATAACACAGTCTTTCAGGCAAATACATGTTTGGCATTTCAGCAATGTGATCAGTTCATTGGAGTTGTACACTTGGCAATATCACTTAAAATTAAGTTGGAGCAATTAGGTGGCTCAGTGGATATAACAACAGCCTGAGTTCAAATCCAGTCTCAGACACTTAATAATTACCCAGCAGTGTGACCTTGGGTAAGTCACTTAACCCACTGCCTTGCAAAAAAAAAAAACAACCTCCCCCCAAAACCAGTATCTCAATGTGCCTTATTTGACAGATGATTTAACAATTTTCCTAATTATTCAAATAAAATTTGTTTAATTATTTGGCATGGTACAGATAAGCTGTCCAGCTTTCACAGGCATATGACAGTGATGTGAGCACAAAAACATTTTAGAACTTCTGTTTGGTACACTGTATAATAACTTTTCTCTCCTACACTTGCCTTTGGAGAATCCCAATTACTGAGCTCACACTAGTAATATGCATGTCAACTTCATATATGTGAGTTTCTCTTAAAAATATAATGCCAAGGTATGTGTACTTATCCACAACATCAAAATATCTCCATTTTGGGGCAGCTAGGTAGCATAGTGAATACAGCACTGGCCCTGGGTCAGGAGCAACTGAATTCAAATCTGGCCTCAGAAACTTAATAATTACCTAGCTGTGTGACCTTGGGCAGGTCACTTAACCCAACTGACTTCCAAGAAAAACCTAAAATTATTTTTTATAACTTATTTTTCCACATATGATTGTTGTGGTGCTAACTGGTGGAGAACTTATATTCTCCTGTTGCTAATTAATAGGCCAAAATTAGCACAAACAGCAGAGAATTAAATCATACTCTTTTGTATCTGTGCTTCAGAGGCTGCATTAAGTGCACAATTAACTGCTTATAAAAAGTCACATACTAATTCTCATTTCACTTTAGTCATGGCTAGTAACCTTTTCAAGTTAAATAACTGTTCCTGCTTTTGTCCTCATTGAAGGCATCTGACAGCATCATTTAAAACATGGTACTAAAAGCAGGATTTTTTTCACTCCATTGATGACCAGGAAAGACTGAGAATTCCTACAATCATGCCATCATGAGACTGACATACAATTCTGATGAATATTAGGTAACCAAATTTCACCATGATCCCCCATAAGCCTTTACAATGGACAAATTCCTTGACTAAATCAACAAACACTGTGTCCAGACCACTTTTGTATCTGATATTTCTTTTGAAGTTGTTAGGCAGTAAACATATTTCAACAATTCCTTGACCTTTTCTTTTTTAAAAAATTTATTTATTTTTGCTTTTTCATCCATATGCCCACGTATATTTTGTTAAGTTACAAAAGTTCCTTCCACCCTCCCTTCCTACCCCTCTCCCCTCAAAGGAGAACAGTCAGATTAATATCGTATATACATATTTTTGATAAACATGTTTACAGATTAGTTATTTTCAGTATGAGGAATTAGGATTAAGGAAAAGAGATATATATAAAAGATAGTTTTATATAGTATTCATCAGATTTGGAAAATTCTTTGACTTTGTCTTTGTTTTTGTTTTGTTTTGTTTTGTTTTTCTTCCTCTGGATGGGGATAACATTGACCATAGCTAGTCTAATATGGTTAGCCTAGCTCTCTGAACTGTTGAGAGGAGATGCTTCCATAAAGGGTGATCATCTCACAATGTTGTTGTTAATTTGTCCATTGTTCTCTTGGTTCTGCTCCCTTGAATCAACTCCAGATACTGTAACTCATTCCATGCTTCTCTAGAGTCCAATCATTTATGGTTCCTTATAGAATAATATTATTCCATAATATTCATGTACTATATGTTGTTGAGCCATTCCCCAATTTATGGACATCCCCCAAATTTACAGTTCTTTACTGCTACAAAAAGAGCTGCTATGAATATTATGGGTAATTTGGGAATTTTCCTATTTTTTATGATTTCTTGGATTGGAATTGGAATTGCTGGGGTCAAAGAGAATAAACATGTTTATTGCTCTTTGGGTATAGTTACATATTGCTTTCCAGAATGGTTGAATCAGTTCACAACTACAAAAAATGTCCCAATCCTCCCAAATATTGATCATTTCCCCCTTTTTTTACCAGCTTAGCAAATCAGATAGGTGTGAAGTGATATCTCATAGTTATTTAAATTTACATTTCTCTAATCAATAATGATTTGGAGCATTTTTCATGCAATTATTTATATCTTTAATTGCTTCATTTGAAAACTGTCTGTTCATATCCTTTGACCATTTATCAACTGGGGAATTCCTTGACCTTTTCTCAAACTACACTGACTCTAAGGTGGTTGATCATCTTTAAGGTTAAGAATCAACTGATTAAGTATGACTGTGAAAACAAATTTTGCCAGCACTAAGAGAGATATACTGTGATTGTCATAGGACAACAACTTGCCTTTTTCTTTATATAGATGAACAATACAAGCATCCTTGAGTTTCTGGGGTATAACCTCTTCTTGACATATGACACAAAATATGTTAATTGCCCTTTGTTTAAGAAATGAATCCTCTGCCTAATTGGTCTCTACTGAAATAAAATCAGTACCAAGTACTTTGCCACATGAAAGAGAGTTAATGGCTTGATTTTTATTTATTTATTTGGTTATTTATTCATTCATTTATTGATTGGTTGATTGATTTTTATCCATATGTACATTCATATTTCCAAATTGAAAAATTTCCCTCCAACCTCCCCTTCCCACCCCCTTCCCCTCATCAGGGAACTGTCAGGTTAGCATTTACATACATATTTTGTTAAACATGTGTATAAATTGGTAATTTTTGGCATGAGAAAATAGGATGAAGGGAAAGAGATACACAAGAGGTAATTTTTATAGAATGTTCATCATATTCAAAAGGTTTCTTTTTTTTCTGTGTGTTTTGTAGTGTTTTTCTTCATCTGGTTAGGGATATTGTAGTCCATAACCAAACACAGTTGTCCTAACAACTTAATGGCTTTCAAAACCTCTTCTTACCATTGAGTAGATGTAATATAGCAAAGGTCTTTGGTCTATAAAATACTTCATTGCATCATCAAAACACTTAGGATTGTAACCACCAGTTACCACCATCATATTTCATCAGTCTCTTAGTAAGACAATAATCCTGCATCTTTCTAAGTTTTGTTTCATTTTACTTTTGTTGGATATGAACATTGCCTTCTTAGAGATGAATTAACTATCTTGCTGGTAGACCCACCACTAGCCTCTCAACCCCTGTAGAGTTTTGCTTTTCCATTTAGTAATTTCTGAATTACCCCTTCCATTTTACCAATCTTGTTTTTTAGTATCCTGTCCCAGATAAATAAATTTGATTCTGTATATCATATCTCTAAAAGCTGCTGACTACTTTTCAGCTCCACTATTAGCAATATTATGTTGGCTCATCTTTTCCTCCAAATCAGTAAGAAATTGCTCACACATAGAGGCAGATTCTAATCTTCTGATGTTGAATCTTCTGATAGTAATTATGCATTGGGGTTCCAGATTTTGTTGAAAGATAATTTTATCTTGGATAGTATGTCTATGATCAGCCCTGTACTATGACCTGGACTGTCTGTCACTCTCACTTCTTTTCTGCCTTTTCTACTTACAATTACATAGTCTATTAAATATCAACATTACTATAATAGTACATTCATGAAGTTTTGTTGCATTTAAGTAAATGGAAGATAATGTTAGTGAAGAGAAGAATATGAGAAACACAAGTCTTCCACCGTAAATGACCATTATAATTGAGGTTTCTTACCCTATCCCTCCCAGGGGCCTCCTTGACATGTTGCCAAGTCCACACATACTCTAGTATTAAATTCATTTTGAATTATAAACTTTTCTTCTTTTGGCAAATTGATGATGAGAGTCACAAGATCTCCATAAACGTTTTCTTCAGCTTATCAGGGTTCATCATAGTAGGAACATAAATAATGAAGGCTATGGCAGGACACTTTTCCTAAAGTATTATTCACATTGTCATTAGACTAATTTTTATTTTTTTGGGAGGCACACAAATTTGTTGACCAGATTAAATTTTAACACAAACTTATGCCAATTTCAAAGGGTCATCATTACTGTGGCAACTTGACAAAAGTGTATATCTAGCTCTGGCTTCTGTACACTGACATTCATTTTGTAACGTTCTCTCACTTAGGGATCCACTTTGGAATGTGATACCCATTGAGTTTTCTTAAAACAAGAGCTGTTTTATTTTCTGGCCTATTGGATATCTTATTTTTCATAAACATGTACATTTCATATACTAATGGCAAGTAGAATCACCTTCATGGAAGATTTTGTAAATTTTTTAGGTTTTCAACAGCACACAGTAAATAGCCCACATTATGTAAAGCTGATGATTTTTTAGAGCACCTTTCCTAGTTGATTACTTATGCTAGGAGGGGATTAATGCCACACTTAAGAAAGCATCTCAGACACCCAGGGAAGTGGCTGAAAAATCCTAATGTTGCTTTAGTACTGTGAGAAGATGATTCTATAGTCTTGCATACAGGGTTGTGAGTTCAACTCCCAGTGTATCTGTACTTCCTGCTTTGTCATTATCCTTTCATCACAGGTCTTTGAGGTAGATCAAAGAGTAATGCAGAATCATAGCAATTAATAAAAATAATAGCATCATGCTTGAATAGTAAAATAATAAAATTATTGAATAATTTGTTATATTATGACTTCATGACTATTTTTTAAAAAAGTAAGGGACTTTAGATGTGATTACTTCTGGGTTCCATCATGATCATAATCTGTTATTCTTTCATACTGTCACTTATATTCATGCCTTTTATTTTTGAATCAGAACATTTTTTCACTATTAGCTAAACTCATTGGGCTATCTCATATTTTGATACCTTCTATCATAAGCAATTTCCATTTATGAAATGCATATTATTTTCATCTCTAATTACTGAAATTCTTCTTTTCTTTTGAGGTTAAGTTTAGTTGCTGCTTCTTTCACAAAGATTTTGATTCTCCTTGCTTAAAATTTGCTATATTTTATTTAAATGTTTCTGAATGTCTTCTTCACACAACTTTGTATGCTGCTTGTGTTTAGGTCAAATCTGACTGTATTTAAATCAAGTACTAATGAGTAGTTTATAAATTTCCTGGCAATGAACTGTTAAATTTTTTCAGCTTTGTATACTTAGCACCAAACAGAAAGCCTTGTTTCTTATAAATGTTATGATCATCTGTTGAATTGCACTATCTTCTGAGTAATTCATAATACAGTCTATACATTTAAGTTCTGATTTTCCTTCAGTTCAATTTTATAGTGTAGTGCATTTTCAGTATTCTGTTTTAAACATAGAAATGCATGAAACATCATAGAAAATTATAGTAAAATATAAATATGGATTTAAAAGCTGTCCTTTCTATATTTCTATCTTCTCTTTAAATTTAAGTTTTTTTACACAATTCATTTCTTTGTCTACTGAATAAACATTGCAAAACATAGCCATCAACTTTCTAATTTAAAAAAACCAAACAAAATTCTTTTATAAGAGAGAAAAAGAATGAAGTAAGGCTAACACAGTGATGAAGTGTACCAAAATTTGTCAGTTTATACTTTCCAAACCCCACTGAATTATCAAGTCCAGAAATTTGTTCTATCATTTATCGTTTAAAAGCTAATTTTGGTCATTGAATTTTATCTGAGCTTAGCTTATGTTTAGTGTTATTTTCACTTATATTGGTTTAGTCAATGTGCCACTTATTCTCTTGGATCTGAAGAAAGCCAAATTTAAGTGAATTTGACTTTAGTTGTTATTAAGAATTATTTGCACAACTACATGTTTTCTAACATGGAATTTAGAATGATATAGGTAATATAGACATTTTTCTTTTCTTCTAAGTTAAATTGCAAGTTTCTCAAGGGCAAGACAATAAAATTAAAAACTTAAAACAAGCATTTGAAAATATTGATCATAGTTATAACTAAGCCATCTTCTGAAATCAGTGAAGAATGTTGACCTATTACATGAATATATCCAGTAATAGTTCCATTTTTCCCCTCCTATTTGTCTCAATGGGGAAGGTGACAACTAAGCCAATATAACCACTTTTTCATGGTTCTGGTATATGTAGAGAACAAGAATCAGGTTTCTCATGGAGATTTTAAACTTTTATTTCACATGATGATCTATTACATGGTTCAACTTTTTCACTTTGTTAAAGCAGAAAGTGAGACAAACTCAATAGGTTGTTGAAATCTATATGGGAGAAGAAGATTCTGTTATAATCCATCCCTTATTATCTTTAAATTGTTTATTTAATTCTAATACAGAATTCACTAGAGAATGATTTTCTTCTATTTTCAAAATTTTACTTTCTATTTCTTCAGTAAAGTAAAAATGCTTGCCTTGGCAAGGAAAAAGAAGGAATGGATTGATCGAATAAACACCCCAAATAAGTGAATAAACATTTCAGTACAGCTTTCATGTGTGCAGATCACAAGACCATCAACAAAGCAATATATCAAGGATTAGTAGACTACTAAGTTGGAAAAGTCATTGAATTCATCACAAAAAGTTGGTTTTAATTTTAAATAATGAGTGGGTTAAATAGCAAATACTAAAATAATCAATGATTATATCCATAAAAATGATAGAAATGAGTTATTATTCCAATATTCATGGGTCATGTAAGACTAGGGTCACATAGTTGGTAAATGAAAAAGGCTTGGAATTGAACTCAGGGATTCCATATTCTTTTTTCTACTACTCATGCTACCTCCAAAAAATAGCAGATATGTTTCTACAGTTACCATACATGAATAATACTGGAGTAGCAAAAATATTGCTTTGATATTCCAAAAGCAAATTGAAATTGAAATGTATGGAGACTTCAAAGTCCTGACCAGTAAATCTGACAATTATTTCTGGAGAAAAAATTAATGGGCTAGATAAGAAAAGTCATTTATTCTGAAAAATATGAAAAGAAAATGATTTTAATGACAAGCAATAAGCTTTACTAAAGATAGATCATAATATAGCAGATCTATTTCCTTTTTTAATAGAGCTATTAGATCAATAGATTTGGAAAATATAGCATTATCTGCCTTTGGTTTTCAGTAAAACATATGACCAAATGTCTTTAAAACTTGTCTTTGTGGACAAGATAAAGAAATGTGTATGTTATTACAATCTGATGGTACAAACAGAATTGATTGAAATTATCAACTTTAAACATTCATTACTGAATTACTAAATCTGAAGTACTAGGCCAGTCTACATTATCTCTTCTACTTAGGACAATATTATTTGAAGAAAACTATGTATTGGGTCCTCTAGATATCTGTCCTTTTTAGGTTATTTATCATTTAACTAGTAATGTATCTGATTTGATGGATACTGTACCTTCATGTATATACATCACCAAAAATGTGTAGGCATAATTAGCACACTGAATATTTACAGATTTTTGTTTTGCCCCAAGCAAAATTTCCATAGAGGTTACAATTATGATGTTACTCTAATGAGATGAAATTTATTTGTAATACATAATAAATAAAAAAATCTAACCTTAACTTTATAAGATTTGGTCTTCTCCCTACCATGACGACTCCTGATCACCAACAGCATAAAAAAGCACCACATATATGATTTTTAGTAACTAGTGGGATGAGGCTTGATTTTTTTAAACTTTTACATTTTAGTATTGCCTTGGATTTAAGAGACATTATTCAAACAATGCAATGGAAAAACAAAATTGATAATTCCCTTATCTAAACAAGGTCATGAGTCTCATCTAGAAAATGTGACAAATGAGTAGTTAGTAAGAGAGATACCCATCAGGATATTCAAGCACATGACACTGTATCCTTTAACTAAATATGGTATAGCTCAAAGTAGAGGTTTCTGTTCTTAATTGGAAACCAATGTCAGTATAAAGTTAACTTTAGGATCAGACTTGAATATTAGGAGGGTGGTGGCTGTGTGCTGATTCATGCCCCAGACAAGTGCATGGTAAGAAAGGATCAATCATGCCATTTAACTGATAAATTACTTCCCTGACATGGAAAAGGGGAGAAAGAAAAATCACATTCTTTGTTAGAAAAGGGCAAAGCTCTTCAAGATGAGTTAATCTTTTTTGACATTACTTGAAATATTTTATTTTATTGAAAAACAGGATTTCATTAGAAATGAAATCATATTCTTATCCCAAAGCCAATGAATATATTAGAGGATATTATAAATCTGTTGCAGGAGAAATTAATACATTTTTAAATCACTTTATTGCATATGCAAAACCCACTAGCCAGTGGTACTGAGGTAAATTTGTATGATGGAAATAGGTTTCATTTTTCTTTGGGAGATTGTTGTCACTTTAGTTTTGAACTTTGAAAAAATATTTCTAAATTGTTTTCTGAGGCAAAGCAACTGAGATATTCTTTTGATACCCAGCCGATTGATAATCAACATAGTACTTTGCACTTATTCAGAACTTAATCAAATATTTGTAGAATTTAATTGAAATTTATTTCTTTTTTTTTATTGTAGAGGCATTTTATTTAGACAACTGAAAACAATTAGATGTCCAGAAGCAGTGTACAATGAGAGAAATCAAACCAAATACTTTATCCTGTACTCCCTTTGCAACTAAAGCAAAAGTCTTTCTGCTTTCAGAAAAAAAAAAAAGTAAAATAGGCCATTACATATTTTTTCTCCCTAATAAAGTAAAATGGCTACAAGAAATCTAATTTAAATAGGAGAAATTGGATGTTGGCTTGCACATTTTCATTCAAAAAGGCAGTAGGATAGTGGACTAAATGAGCACAATTCTACCCTCCATTTTATGATCGTCTCAAGTTTTCACTTAGAGACAACATCAATTTAGTTCCAACAATGGAGCTATAGCATTCCCCATCATTTACTGCCCATGTTTGCCTTATGGAGAGAGTAACTCAGTAAGGCTTCTGCTAATTGTTGCCTGTTTTAGTCCACATATGGCATAACATCCGTTGCATTTTCCAGGTGCTCAGGCCTTTACTTCAGGAGTGGAACTATAGATGGAATCTGAGTTTTCTGAGCCAAGATCTTCTAGTTCTTTTTTCTGTTGTTTCTGGAAAACTGATCTTTGGTTTTGCTAGTTCTCCACCCTCTTCTTCAGGAAGCACACATTTCCAAAGGCCATATGTTTTCCCTACTACAGTTTGCCATAGTCTCAACATCCCATCCTCAGAACCACTAGCGTATAGTTCTCCATCAGCACTAAACCTTACACAGTGAATAGGACCAAAGTGCCCTTATTAGGATTCTAGCTCTTCTCCACTATTATAATCATATTTATAAAGCTTAAAATCTTCACCATCTGCAACAAGAAATTCTTTCGCAGGATGAAGAGATGCAGAATTAATGGGAGCAGGAGCTTCAAAAGATTTAATTGTCTACAGACTTGCTGCACTATGAAAAGCAATAGATCTCCCATAGGTTATTACCAGAATCTCTCCTTCAGGAATATAATCCCTACTGCTAACTGACATACTAAAATTTAGAGACTTTCCTTCTGTCATTAAAGCTCTATCCCCAAGGCGGACAGTTTTGTCATTTGCTGAAAGAATCTGTGTATCATCCCTGCACCATAAAGCCTTTTGTATACCAGAGGTGGGACCACTGATTTCCTTAGGTTCTGCTTCAGATTTGTTCAAATCACATATACCTAAAAGTTTATCCTGACCACCTGTCAATAGATAGTTGCTATCCTGAGTGAAATCCACACTCTTGACAATGTGTTTATGAGCCAAGGTCATCAGTTCATCTCCAGAAACAGCATCCCATACTTTGTCTGTAAAATCTGCAGCTGCCGTAACTGCTTTTGTAGCATCTTTATTCAGTGTAGCACCCCAAATAGCACCCTTATGACCCAAAAATGTTCTGATCCAGTCTCCTGTGTCTCCTTGGTGTAACATAGGTTTACCATCTATGCAAGCACTAATTAGGAAATAGCCATAGGGGGCGATACGGTTGAAGGGCAGGTCCACCACAGGCTGCATGAAGCCAGAACAGGTAAGCGGGGTCTACCTCATCGCCGTGATGGCAGCACCATCCACTGTGGCCTTGAAATTTATTTCATCAATTTTAGGAAGGAAAAGCATCATTAATTCCACTGCATACAGAATACTAGAATCTATATCTTAATGGGTAGAGATGGAGGCTCTTCTACACATCAACTCAATTGGAGTTGACAATTCATATTGGATGTCTATCAATTGCGGTGTCATAAGTAAGTATTCTATGGACTGAGAGAATTCTTCTTTTATTAATTTTTATTAAAGATATTATTTGCGTTTTACAATTTCCCCCCCAATCTTACTTCCCTACCCCCACCCCACCCCCACGGAAATCAATCTGTAAGTCTACTTGGTTTCCATGTTGTACCTTGATCCAAATTGGGTGTGATGAGAGAGAAATCATATCCTTAGAGAAGAGACAAGAATTTTAAGAGGTAACAAGATCACACAATATCTGTTTTTTCCTAAATTAAATGGAATAGTCCTTGAACTTTGTTCAAATTCTACAGCTCCTTATCTGGATACAGATGGCACCCTCCTTTGCAGACAGTACAAAATTGTTCCTGATTGTTGCCCTGATGGAATGAGTGAATCCTTCAAGGTTGATCATCACTCCCATGTTGCTGTTAGGGTGTGCAGTGTTTTTCTGGTTCTGCTCATCTCACTCGGCATCAGTTCATGCAAATCCCTCCAGGCTTCCCTGAAATCCCGTCACTCCTGGTTTCTAATAGAACAATAGAGTTCCATGACATACATATACCACAGTTTGCTAAGTCATTCCCCAATTGAAGGACATTCACTTGATTTCCAATTCTTTGCCACCATAAACAGGGCTGCTATAAATACTTTTGTACAAGTAATGTTTTTACCCTTTTTCTTCATCTCTCCAGGATATAGATACAGTAGGGTTGTTGCTGCGTCAAAGGGTATGCACAATTTTGTTGCCCTTTGGGCATAGTTCCAAATAGCTCTCCAGAAGGGTTAGATGAATACCAGATTTCCCACAACCCTTCCAACAATGATCATTATCCTTTCTGGTAATATTGGCCAATATAAGAAGTGTGAGGTGGTACCTCAGAGAAGCTTTAATTTGCATTTCTCTAATAATTAATGATTGAGAGCATTTTTTTATATGGCTATGAACTGCTTTGATCTCCTCATCTGTAAATTGCCTTTGCATATCCTTTGGCCATTTGATAATTGGGGAATGTTTTTTTGTTTTAAAACTATGACTCGGGTGGCTAGGTGGCACAGTGGATGGAGCGCTGGCCCTGGAGTCAGGAGTACCTGAGTTCAGGTCTGGCCTCAAACACTTAGTGATTGCTTAGCTGTATGGCTTTGGGCAATTCACTTAACCCCATTTGCATTGAAAAAAAACTAAAAAAAGTAAAAATAAAATATGACTCAGTTCTCTGTATATTTTAGAAATGAGTCCTTTGTCCAAATCATTAGTTGTAAAGATTGTTTCCCAATTTGCTACATTTCTTTTGATCTTGGTTACAGTGGTTTTATCTGTGCAAAAGCTTTTTAATTTAATGTAATCAAAATCATCTAATTGGATTTTGGTGATGTTCTCCAACTCTTCCTTAGTCATAAACTGCCCCTCTTTCCATAGATCTGACAGGTAAAATAGTCCTTGATCTTCTAATTTGCTTATAGTATTGTTTTTTATGTCTAACTCCTGTAACCATTTGGATCTTATCTTGGTAAAGGGTGTTAGGTGATGGTCTAATCTAAGCTTCTTCTATACTAACTTCCAATTATCCCAGCAGTTCTTATCAAAGAGGGAGTTTTTATCCCAGTGGCCGGACTCTTTGGGTTTATCAAACAGCAGAGTAATATACTCCTCTCCTGCTTTTACACCTAGTCTATTCCACTGGTCCACCACTCTATTTCTTAGCCAATACCAAACAGTTTTGATGACTGATGCTTTATAATATAATTTATATTGGGTAGTTCTAAGCCACCTTTGTTTTCATTTTTTTTCATTAAGCTCCTGGCAATTCTTGACTTTTTATTTCACCATATGAATTTACTTACAATTTTTTCTAACTCATTAAAGTAATTTTTTGGAAATTTGATTGGTAGGGCACTAAACAGATAGCTTAGTTTTGGTAGAATTGTCATTTTTATTATATTAGCTCTCCCTATCCATGAGCAATTGATATTTGCCCAGGTATTTAAATCTGATTTAATTTGTGTGAGAAGTGTTTTATAATTGTTTTCAAAAAGATTCTGAGTCTGTCTTGGAAAATAAACTCCCAAATATTTTACACTGTCTGAGGTTACTTTGAATGGGATTTCTCTTTCTAGCTCTTCCTGCTCTTTCTTCCTAGACATATATAGAAAAGTTGAGGATTTATGGGGGGTTTATTTTATAACCTGCAACTTTGCTAAAATTGCTAGTTGTTTCCAGTAGTTTTTTAGATGATTTCTTGGGATTCTCTAGGTAGACCATCATGTCATCTGCGAAGAGTGAGAGTTTTGTCTCTTCCTTCCCAATTCTAATTCCTTCAATTTCTTTTTCTTCTCTATTTGCTGATACTAACATTTCTAATACAATATTGAATAGTAGTTGTGATAATGGGCACCCTTGTTTCACTCCTGATTGTATTGTGAATACCTCTAGCCTCTCCCCATTGAATATAATGCTTTTTGATGGTTTCAGATAGATACTTCAAATTATTTTAAGGAACAGTCCATTTATCCCTACACTCTCTAGTGTTTTTCATAGGAATGCATGCTGTATTTTGTCAAAAGCTTTTTCATAATCTATTGATATGATTATATGATTTCTGATAGATTTGTTGTTGATATAATTGAGTATACTAACAGTTTTCCTACTATTGAACCAACCCTGCATTCCTGGAATAAATCCTACTTGATCATAATGTATTATCCTAGTGATAACTTGTTGTAATCGTTTTGCTAAGATTTTATTTAAGATTTTTGCATCTATATTCATCAGGGAAATAGGTCTATAATTTTCTTCTCTGTTTTACCTCTTCCTGGTTTAGGTAACAGCACCATATTGGTTTCATAGAAAGAGTTAGGCAGAGTTCCATCTTTCCCTATTTTTCCAAAGAGTTTATATAGAATTGGAACCAATTGGTCCTTAAATGTTTTGTAGAATTCACTTGTGATTTCATCAGGCCCTGGAAATTGTTTTTAGGGAGTTCAATGAGGGCTTGTTGAATTTCTTTTTCTGAGATAGGGTTGTTTAGGTATTTAATCTCTTCTTCAATTATCCTGGGCAACTTATGTTTTTGTAAATATTCATCCATTTCAATTAGATTATCAAATTTATTGGCATAGAGGTGGGCAAAATAATTTCAAATTATTACTTTAATTTCCTCCTAATTGGTGGTGAGTTCACCTTTCTCATTTATGATTCTAGCAATTTGGTTTTCCTCTTTTTTTTCAATCAAATTGACCAGAGGTTTTTCAATTTTATTGGTTTTTTCATAATACCAACTTTTGGTTTTATTTATTAATTCAATAGATTTTTTACTTTTGATATTATTAATTTCTCTTTAATTTTTAGAATTTCCAATTTGGTATTTAATTGGAGATATTTCATTTGTTCTTTCTTTAATTTTTTTAGTTACATGTTTAGTTCATTGATTTCCTCTTTCTCCAATTTGTTCATGTAAGCATTTAGAGCTATAATATATCCCCTAAGAGTTGCTTTGAATGAATCCCATAGGTTTTGGTATGTTGTTTCAGTATTATCATTATCTAGGATAAAATGGTTAATTCTTTCTATAATTTCTTTTTTGGTCCACTCATTTTTTAAAATGAGGTTATTCAGTTTCCAATTTGTTCTGGGTCTATTTCTCTTTTGTCCAGGATTGCATATGACTTTTATTGCATTGTAATCTGAAAAAGATGTATTCACTATTTCTGCCTTTCTGCAGTTGATAATTAGGTTTTCATGTCCTAGTACATTTTCAATTTTTTGTATAATTTCCATATACTGCAGAGGAAAAGATATATTCCTTTCCAACCCCTTTCAGTTTCCTGCATAATTCTACCGTATCTAATTTTTCTAATAATCTATTTACCTCCTTAACTTCTTTCTTGTTTATTTTATGATTTGATTTATGTAGATCTGAGATCTGGAGGTTGAGGTCTACCACTAGTATAGTTTTCCTTTCTGTGTCTTCCTGTACTTCTTTCAGGTTCTCCTCTAAGAATTTGTATGCTGTCCCCCTGGATGCATATATATTCAATACTGAAATGACTTTATTGTCTATGGTACCTTTTAGGAGGATAAACTTTTCTTCCTTATCTTTTTTAACACTATCTATTTTTCTGCTTTGTCTGAGATAAGGATTGCTACCCCTGCTTTTTTTACTTCATCTGAAGCAAAATATATTTTGTTCCAACCTTTTACCTTTACTCTATATGTATCTCTCTGCTTTAAATGAGTTTCTTGTAAGCAGCATATTGTAGGATTCTGGTTTTTAATCCACTCTGCTATTTGCTTTTGTTTTAAGGGAGAGTTCATCCCATTCACATTCAAGATTATGATTACTAATTCTTTACTGCCCTATTTGTTATCTTCCCTCTATTTGTATTTTCCCCCCTCCCCCCTTATCCATATTCCCCAGTATTTTGTTTCTGAATACTACCCCCTTCAGTGTGTTTGCCCTCCTACATCACCCCTCCCCTTTCTTTCCCCTTTGCCTTTTCCCCTCCCTTCTTTTTCTGATTTCCCTTTCCCCCCCCAGTCCCCTTCCCTTTCTCTGTCCCCCTCCCCCTTTCCCCCTTTTAATACTTTAAAGGTTTGATGTTTTATAAGTTAACTGCGTATGTGTAGGTTGACTTTAAGCCAAGTCTGATGAGAAGATTCAGGTATTTCTCATCTGCTCCCTTCTTCCCCTCTATTACCATAGGTTTTTTGTACCTCTTAGTGTAAGGAGATTTACCCCCATTCAATCCCCTCCCTCCTCCCATCTCTTTCCTGTCCCCCTTTTTCAGGAGGTACTGTTTTTTAGATCATTCTATCTAAGTCATAGAAAATTCTGAGTGTCTGTTCCTTCTAGTTCAGTATATTCTATTGAATAGAGTCAACATTCCTGATAGTTATTAGAGACTTTCTCCCAAGTGGGGTAAAAGTTCTTAGTTACACCTCTTTTGATAGCAGTCTCATGGATAGGTCCTGAATGTCCATCCTTTCTGGCTAGGTCTATTCTCTCTGTTAGAGTTACAATTCTCAAGATTTATGAGAATCTTTTTTCTCCATGCTGGGACATAGCCAGTTTCAACTTACTGGATAGCTTTTTTTTTTTCCTTTTACCGCTCCCCCCCCCCCTTTTTAATCTTTTCATATATCTCTTGAACCTCCTGTTTGATGTCCAAATTTTCTGTTTAGTTCTGGTCTTTTCATCAGATATTTTTGGAATTCTTCCATTTCATTAAATGTCCATCTTTTTCCCTGGAAGAGAAGGCTCAGCCTTGCAGGAAAGTATATTCTTTGGCTGCATTCCAAGCTCCCTTGCTCTTCAAAATATCTCATTCCAGGCCCTCTTTGATCCCTTAATGTTGGTGCAGCCAGGTCCTGCATGATCCTTACTGTGGGTCCTTGTTTTTAAATTGTTTCTTTCTGTATGCTTGCAGGATTTTCTCTTTGATCTGATAGTTCTTGAGTTTGGCCACAACATTCCTTGGTGTTTTCATTTTTAGGATCTTTTTCTGGTGGGGATAAATTTACTCTTTCAATAACTACTTTGCCCTCCTATTCCATGATATCAGGACAATTTTCCAGCACTAGATCCTGTCATAATAAGTCCAGGCTTTTTTTATCTTCAATGTTTTCATGAAGTCCTATAATTTTCAGGTTGCCCCTCCTCAATCTGTTCTCAAGGTCAGTGGTTTTGTTGAGGAGGTATGTTACATTTTCTTCTATTTTTTCTATTTTTTTGCTTTTGTTTAACTGACTCTTGCTGTCCCACTGAGTCATTTGTTTCTGTAGACTACATTCTTTTTTGGGGGGAGGAGTTTTCTTCATTAACCTTTTGCAACTCCTTTTCCAATTGGTCAATTCTAATTTGAAAGAGCTTTCCATTTGTCCAATTGAGGTTTTGAGACAATTATTTTCTTTTTGCATTTGCCCAATTGAGGATCTGAGAGAATTATTCTCATTTTGTATTTGTCCAATTGAGGATCTGAGAGATTTATTTTCCTTTTGTATTTGTCCAATTGTACTTTCTAAGGTTTTGTTTTTTTTGTTGCAAGTTATTGTCTCTCCCAAATTTTTAAGCTCCTTCCTTATTTCTTCAAGGAAATCTTTCTGTGCTGAAGAACAGATTATATTCTCCTCAGAGGTTCTAGGTCTTTCTGAGTTAGGGTCTTTCCCTTCCAAGAATTTTTCTATGGATTCACCTTACAGCTGACCCTTCTTCATTTTGCTAAGACCTTGAGTTGGGGAGGGGCTGGTTCACAGGGGCTTGGGATTGCTAAAGGCTTTACTCACTGATTGCATTTTCTCTGGATGGCCAGTAGGCAGTGCTCTGTTGCTTTCTCTGGAGTATCTGTGACCTTGGTTGAGGCCTTCTCCCTTTCCTTGATGGGAGGAGTTGGAGCTATTGAATTCTTTTGCCTTCAATCATCTTTGCCCTGGCCTGATGTCATTCCTCAGCTGGGCTGTTTCTTCTGCCCCACACCTGGGCCTGAGGCAGAAGTAGTCTGCATTTGTTTGTTCCTGAAAATGTCTGAGCTGTAATGGAGGCATGGACTCTGAGTTCCTCAGACCCAAGGAGCCCAGGGATGGTGTGCCCAGCTCTCCTGCACTGGAACTCTCCCGCCAGCCCTGTCTGCAAGCTCCAGGAGGACAGCACCAACATCAGTGCCTCTACTCCCTAGTTGACTCAAGACCCTTGCTGTCCAACCCCACTGCTGATCCAGCAGGTCTGCCTCTTCCACCCTCAAACTCCAGGCTCCAATTCAGCTGTTAATCTGGTTGATCCTGGGCTGATCCTCTCTCTGAGCCCAGACTCACCCGCCCAAATTCAACCAATGCTGTTGCCAGTGACAAATCCTGAAGTAGATGTCCTTTCTCCTGGCTTTTCTTTCTGGGTTTTGTGGATTGGATTTCTTTTAAGAGGTTTGTTTCATAAGATAGATGGGGGAAAGATCAGGAGACTTTACAACTGTTCCTGTCTTCTCTCCATCATCTTGGCTAGAAGTCCCCAGAATGAGAGAATTCTAAGTTAAATTAGAACTTTTTTCAGTGATCTTTTACTTATTTTCAGAAAAGCATTTTTGATTCAACCCTCAAAATAGGGAGAATGAATTTAGAAATTCTTGTTCTAATAGCATAAAAATTTTGACTTTTAAAAATGGCTATTAGATATTTGTTCCTAAGAATGGAGCTAGAGAACTATCCTTGGGTTTCCTACCTCTATTTCCATTCCATTTCTAGACCTTTCCTCAATTTCCAATTTTATTATATCTTATTCTCTGGCACATGCTCTTTCCATGGCAACACTGACCTCAAAGTTGTTCCCTGAACAAAATACTGCATTTCTCCACCTGTCCCATGCCTGACTTACTCTCCCTTCTCCTCTCATTCTATTGACCTCTTTTACTTCTTTTAATTACTAATTGTAATTCCACCTTCTGCATGGAGACTTCTTCAACCCATTTTAATTCTAGTGCTTTCCTCAGTTATTTCCTATTAAAACATTTTTATGACTGGATTTATATATATTTGGTTGAATGTTGTTTACCCCCCTCCCACCATAGAAGGCAGTCATATAGTCTTTTCATTGTTTCCATGCTATATATTGATCAAAATTGAATGTGTTGAGAGAAAAATCTTATCCTTAAGGAAAAATAAATTATAAGAGATAGTAAAATTACATAATAACATAACATTTTTTAAAACTAAAAGTATTATTGTTTGTTCTTTGCTTAAACTCCACAATTCTATTTTTGGATACAGATGGTATTCTCCATTGCAGATACCATAAAATTGCCCCTGATTGTTGCATTGATGAAATGAACAAATCCATCAAGATTGATAATCAACCCAATGGTGCTGTTAGGGTGTACAGTGTTCTTCTGGTTCTGCTCATTTCACTCACCATCAATTCATACAAATCCTTCCAGGTTTCTCTGAATCCCCATCCCTCCTGGCTTCTGATAGAACAATAGTGTTCCATAACATACTTATACCACAGTTTGTTCAGCCATTCCCCAATTGATGGACATTCACTCAATTCCCAATTCTTTGCTACCACAGACAGGGCTACTATGAATATTTTTGTACATGTGACATTTTTACCTTTTTTCATGATTGTTTCAGGGTTTAGACCCAATAGTGGTATTGATGGATCAAAGGGTATGCACATTTTTATGGCCCTTTGGACATAATTCCAAAGTGTTCTCAAGAAAGGTTGGATAAGTTCACAACTCCATCAATAATGTATTAGTGTACCAGACCTCCCACCCCTTCTGACATTGATCATCGTCTTTTCTGGTCATATTAGTCAGTCTGAGAGGTGTGAAGTGTTGCAATAGAGATGCTTTAATTTGCATTTCTCTAATCAATAATGATTTAGAGAAATTTTTCATATTACTATGGATCACTTTGATTTCCTCATCTGTAAAGTACCCCCTGCACATCCTTTGATCATTTGTCAATTAGGAATGGCTATTTTCTTAAATAAATTTTACTCAGTTCTCTATATATTTTAGAAATGAGTCCTTTATCAGAAATACTAGTTGCAAAAATTGTGTCTCAATTTACTACATTTCTTTTGATCTTGGTTACAGTGGTTTTGTCTGCTTTATAATTTAATGTAATCAAAACTATTTTTTACATGATGTTCTCCATCTTTTTGTTGATCATAAACTGCTTCCCCTTTCATAGATCTGAAAGGTCAACTTGATCCTTGATCTGGTTTGCTTGTAATATTGTCTTTTATGTCTAAATACTGTACCCATTTTGAACTTTTATTCATACAGGGTGTGAGATGTAGGTTCAATCAATGCTGCCGTACTGTCTTCCAATTTTCCCAACAGTTTTCATCAAAGAGAGAGTTTTATCCCAAAAGCTGGACTCTTTGAGTTTATCAAACAGTATATTACTATAATCATTTCCTGCTATCCCTTTTTCACCTAGTCTATTCCACTGATCCACCACTCTATTAATTAGTAATACCATACAGTTTTGATAACTGAGAGTACAAAATAATATTGATTGATTTCTTACTGATAAAAGATGATCAGTTAAAATAATTCACAAATTTAATGCTTTACAATGCAATTTCATTATAGACCAAGTCTTTTCATCATCTCCTAACTTTTTAGTTTTCTTCTATCTTACATTTCATTTAACTCAACTATCCTACTCCTATTCTAACTCCCTTTAATGCTTATTTAAAGAAGGCTTTCTTATTTCTTAAAGTTGTTGTTTCCGAACTCTCTGCTTAAAATAATAATAGTCATCAGGATACGTAAAATATACCCTAAGTTGATTTTGTGACTATGCTGTTTTAACTCCTATCCAATCTAATTGAAGCCAGGGATTTTTTTTTTCAATTTTGTGCCTCCATCTTCATCACAAATCCTGGTTCCTGGCTTTGAGTAAATGAATGCTTGGCAAGATTCAAATCCTGTTTTACCCTGCCTCCAGGTACAGATTATTTTTTGCCATGGATCACTAAAGTTCTGAAAATTTAAATAATTTTCTCACAATCATGTGGCTATATACATGTTGATGTTACTAGAGTATGCAGTTTCACTAAGTGGGACAGAAAAAGGCCTTATAAGATAGGGGTATGTAAAATGCGTTGAATTCTCCCAAATATATTGCTGAAGTTAATAACATGTTTAGCAAGACGAATAATTTATATATTGTAGGCACAAAATTATTCTAAAGACAAATCTAATTTACTATATCTAATCATATATACTACATATTGGGTCATAGGTATTTTGAACATATTTAATCTAAATCAGAAAAGCACTCAGAATACCAAAATCACCTAGGAAACATCTATGAAAGTAATAAGCATTCATAATATAAGACTTATTTTTATAATGAGAAAGAAATTTTATACATACATTAAATTTTGGTAGTAGTACAAAAACTTCACCCCCAAGGGAGAGGGTTCAATGCCTAGTTAAAAGAGAAAATTAATTTTAGACTATTCATGCAATTATTTAATGAACATTGATACTGTTGTGTAGGCTATTATATTATTTTATCATCTTTCAATTTATTAGTATTGATTATATCCTAAACACTCCTTAAAGATTTTCTAGTGTTCTTCAGTAGGTTGAAAGAAAAGATACATAATGGGGGGGGAAGTGTCACTGTGCTCCTGAAAATAGAATAGAAAAATAATCTTTTTATTTAAACAACATCTCCAGCATCTCCATTCTTAAAGACATCCCTTCAGATGTTCAGTGAATAATTCTTCATCAGGTAGTAATAAGAAAAGGTAAATAACCTCACTTACGTTTTCTGGGTGAATAAAGCACCTGAAAATTTTCTATTTTGTAAAATTAGCAAGAATCAGAGTAGGCCATTGGTTAATAACTTTTATTATAAAAGGGAAAAAAACGATTTGGAAAACTGGAGTTTTATCTTTTTTTTCCTCAATATCACCACTGCCCCCCTATCTTCAAAACTTAGACTATGGTAATAGCTAAAATTCCCAAGCAGGCTGGTATCTGCAAAAAGCCAGTTTAACAGCTCCTTAGTTTCCCCTGATACCAGAATATATCTATAAGATCTACGTCATCTACACATATGAGGTCCAGAAGACTGAATAATTTATCTGGATAATAAGTGAAACAGAGATCTGGTCTCAGAGTCAAGAAGATTTAGCTTCAAATTCTGACCCTGAGAAACAATGCCTGTGGTCTTAGTCATTATTTTCAGTGCAATGTCAGGAGGTTATAGAGAAGATTCCACCTTGTTTGATACATCAAATTCTTGCATAATAATTCCGTATACTGCTGAAATCACAAGTGTGATCTAAAAAATGATGGTCCTATGGATCATCAAGCCTTATTATATAAGTATGTGGTCAAATAAGTGCTTATCAGAATAACTCAGGAAAGCCTATGATAGCTACTCAAATAATGGCTTGTGAGATATTAGATTATAAGCAGACAAGGTAGACTTATTGGGGCATGTGAATATTTGCTGAACCTATCATATTTAAAATTAAACGTTGAGGAACTCTGATTGGCCTGAGATTTATTATTAAAACCTAAGAGCCCTGAAGTGTGCATTATAGATTAATTGCTATTGTAAATAAATTACTCAATTAAGTTGTGTTGTCATCTAAAGTCAGAGAACACCAATGGACAAGTCACTAACCTCTGGTTCTCAGTTGCCTTATAAATAAAACAAAAGGTTTGGAATGAAATGATCTCTTAAATATTTCCAGATTTGCTGTTACACTATCATATATGATTCAAAAATATTGAAATTCTAAGAAAGGTTCCCATACATTAAAAGCATGATATACAGAAATTGGAAGACTTAAATTTTCTGTAACTCTGAGGTATAAATCCCAATTTGTAACAGAAATACTATATATCCCTACTTTTTCTATACTATTTTTATGAAATGGACTCATTTTCATGAAATGAACACTTTCAGACATTTGTACTTATGTAACGTAGCCAAAATCTTGGATTTCATGAAGACCAATTCAGTACTGTTTAATCACTTTACTTTTGGCAAAACTCAATTTTCTTTTTTGTTAAATGAGAAAGTTTGATTCAGTGAAATAAAGACTCTTTCTAGCTCCTTTGGTATGTTCCCCTGATCATAAAATTTTTGATCCCAGAGAGATGCTGACAATGGAGGAGTTTCTCCAGAGTGTTCTTAGGAGCATAAAAAAATCCTAAAATAAATTAGAATTATTCTAAGGATTTACTTTATTTTATTTGACTTTTAAATTTTCCTCCAGTATTATGCAAAAGCAAATTTCAACATTTACCTTCAAAACATTGAATTCCAAATCTTCTCCCTTCCTCCCACCCCACTACTCCCATTGAGCAAGACAGTTACTTAGTATAGGTTAAAATGTGTAGTCATAAAAAGCATTACCACAATAGTCATGTTGTAAAAGTAAACATAACTCACCCCCACACAGTAAAAAGAGAAACTTGAAGAAAAAATAGAGGAAAAAGTATGTTTCATTCTGTATTCAAACACCATCAATCTTTGGAATGGATAGCATTCTTTATCGTAAGTTGATTAGATAAATTTCTTCAGTATTTTTCCTGCAGTTGTAAATTCTAGCTGTATTTTACTCTATCCTATTTTCCCCACACCCTTTTATTCTATTCTCTCTCCCTTCATCCTGTCCCTTTTCAAAAGTGTATTGCATCTGACTACCTCTCCCATGATCTCCCCTTTCTTCTATCACTCCCATATGCCCTACTCTTCCCTGTCCCTTTTCCTCCATCCCTTTCCTCTCCTATTTTCCTCTATGATAAGATAGATTTCTATGCCTAATTGAGTGTGTCTGTTATTCTATATTAGAGTCACTGCTGATGAGAGTAAGGTCATTCACTCCCATCACCGTCCTCCTCTTCCATTTCATTGCAAAAGGTTTTTCTTGCCTCTTATGTGTGAAATAACTTACCCCATTCTGCCTTTTCTTTTCCTTTCTTCCAGTACATACCTTTATCCCCCATTAGCTCCTTATTTAATATATTATATTATATTGCATTCAAACCCCTCTCCAAGTCTTTTCTAAATGCCCCTTCTAATTACCCTAATAAATAAGAAGGTTCACATCAGTTATCATTATTATTAAGTCCCCCCTCCTGTTCATCTTCTCTATATTTCACCAGAGTCATGTATTTGAAGATCAAACTTTCTGTTCTATGTAGTCATTTCATCTTAAAATTGTGAAAAGTCCCATATTTCATTGAATGTCCTTGATTCTTGGTTGTACTCCATATTCTTTTGCCTTCCAGAATATCATATTCTAAGCTCTATGAAAACTTAAAGTAGAAGGTATTAAATCTTGTCTTATACTGACAACTGCCTTCACCATATTTGAACTGTTTCTTTTTGACTTCTTGTAATATTTTCTCCCTGACTTGGGAACTCTGAATATTATAATTTTCCTAGAATTTTTTTATTTTCGAACCTTTTTTTAATTGGTATATTATTTTACCAAAAACACATTATGAAAGTTTATCAACATTCAACCATATGGCTATGTAAATTTTTAAGTTACAAAATTTCCTTCCAACCTGCCTTCCCACTCCCCTTCCTTCAGCAGTGAATAGTCAGAGTAATACTGTACATACATATTTGTGTTAAACTTGGTTACATACTAGTAATTTTTCAGTATGAGGAATTAGTATTAAGGGAAAGAAACACATAAGAGAATTTTTAAAAAAATGAATGCAGGGGCAGCTAGGTGGCACAGTGAATAGAGCACTGACCTTGGAGTCAGGAGTACCTGGGTTCAAATCCAACCTCAGACACTTAATAATTACCTAGCTGTGTGGCCTTGGGCAAGCCACTTATAACCCCATTGCCTTTAAAAATCTAAAAAAAAAAGTAAATGTAGTGTTCATTAGATTCTGAAGGAACTATTTTGTTTGTTTTATTTTGTTTTTCTTCCTCTGGTTGAGAATAGCACTGTCCATAGATGGTTTTTTCTAGCTCTTTGAAATGCTGGTAGCAGCTGCATCCATCAGGATTGATCATCTCACAATGTTGTTCTTAATGTGTACATTATTCTCTTGTTTCTACTCCTTTCGCTCAGTATCAGATCCTGTAATTAATTCCATGTTTCTCTAGAGTCTGATCATTAATAGTTTCTTATAGAACAATTGTATTCCATGATATTCATATACCATAACTTGTTTAATTATTCCCCAATTGATGGGTATGCCCCCAATTTCCAGTTCTTTGCCACTACAAAATGAACTGCTAGGAATATTTTGGAACATATGGAACTTTTCTTATTTTTTTTTCTCATTTTTTTTCCTGGATATGGGCCTAGAATTGAAATTGCTGGGTCAAAGGTAGTGAACAGTTTTATTGCATTTTGGGCATAGTTACACATTGCTCTCCAGAATGGTTAGATCAGTTCACAGCTTCACCAGCAATGACTTTAATGTCCCAATCTTCTCATAATCTCTTCAACATTGATCATTTTCCCTATTTGTCACCTTAGCCAATCTGATAGGTATGAGGTGATAGCTCATTATTGTTTTAATTTGTATTTTTCTAATCAATAATGATTTGAAGCATTTTCCCATATGATTATATATAGCTTTAATTTGGTGATTTGAAAATTGTGTATTCATATCCTTTGACCATTTATCAATTGGGGAATGACTTGTAACATTAAAAATTTGATACAGCTGTCTATATATTTTCAAAATGAGACCTTTATCAAAGCTACTATTGTGAAGATTATTTTCCAACTTTCTGCTTTCCTTCTAATTTTGACAGCATTGATTTTATTAGTACAAAAACTTTTTCATATGATACAGTCATAATCATTCATTTTTTAGTTCATAATTTACTCTATTTCTTGTTTGGTCATAAGTTTGTCTTCTTTCTAGAGATCTGATAATTTCTTAGTCTATTAATTTTTCCATAGCCATTTCTATCTAAATCCTGTACCCATTTTGACCTTATTTTGGTTTATGGTATGAGATTGGGCCTATGCCTAGTTTTTGCCATTCCATGTTCCAGTTTTCCAACAATTTTTGTCAAATGGTGAGTTCTTATCCCAGAAGCTAATATCTTGGATTTGTCAAACAGTAGATTACTGTAGTTATTTATTACTGTTTCTTTTGAACCTAATCTGATCCACTGATTCAATTCTCCATTTCTTAACCTGGAATTGGATCAGTAGATCAGATTAGGTTCAAAAGCAACAGTAATAAATAACTATAGTAAACTATTGTTTGACAATTCCAAAATATTAATTTCTGGGATAAGATCAATATTATTTTACATTTACATGCATATTTTCAGTATGAGGAATTAGGATTAAGTGAAAGAAATACATAAAAGGGTTTTTTTTGAAAGTGAATGTAGCTTTCATTATATTTTGAAGGGATTTTTTTGTTTGTTTTATTTTGTTTTTCTTCCTCTTGTTGGGAATAGCATTGTACATAGCTTGGTTTCCTAGCTTTCTGAACTGCTGAGAGCTTTTCTACCTAGTGTTTTCCTAATATTGAACAATCCCTGACTCTCAGGTATAAATTCTACCAGATCATTTACCTTAAAGTAAATACAATTCTCAAGGGTTACAAATGTTATATCTTCCCTTTTAGGATTGTTTACAATTTGATATTCTTGATTAATATTTT
The DNA here is from genome assembly GCF_037893015.1 of Macrotis lagotis. NCBI lineage: Eukaryota > Metazoa > Chordata > Mammalia > Peramelemorphia > Peramelidae > Macrotis > Macrotis lagotis. Next base: position 189,054,091 of record NC_133660.1, read on the forward strand.
TTGTTTTGTTTTTTCCTTCCCCGTTTTATTTATTTTTTATGCATTTTTTGAGTCTGATATTTGGTGCTTGTACTCTCTTTTCATTCCTGGTCTTTTTATCAGGAAATTTTGGGTGTCTTCTATTTCTTTGAATGGTCATCTTTTCCCCTGACAATATTTGCTGAATTTTGTAGACTACTAAGTTCTTGATTGTAATTCCAGGTCCTTTGCCCTCCAATATATGGCATTCAGGTGCTCTGATCCTACAAAGCTGAGGTTAATAAGTCCCGGGTGAATCTGATTGTGTTTCCTTTGTATTTAATTGTTTCCTTTTTCCACCTTGCAGATTTTCTCCTTTATTTTCAACTTCTGAAATTGGAATTTTTTTTCTTGAAATTTCTTTCTGTAAGATTTCTATATATTCTTTCAATTACTATATTGACTTTATGGTCCAATGGATTTGAACATTTTTTCATTGATTATCTAATACAAGATGTTATCCAGCCTCTTTTTTTAATCTAGGCTTTCTAGTAGTTCAGTGAGTTGTAAATTTTCTTTCTGGATCTATTATCCAGATTGTTTGTTTTTTCCCACGATGTACTTTATGATTTCAATTTTTTCAGCCTTTTTATTTTTTTGATGGAATATTGAAGACTCATAGATTTAACTAATTTAACTCAACTCAATTAACTTTTGTGTTTCCTTTTACAATTGGTCAATTTTATTTTTTGAAAAGGTACATTTTTTCCAATTGGTTATTTTTAATTTAAAGGAGTTGATTTGTTTGGTCATTTTTTAAATAATTTTCTTGATTTTCTCTCATTGATTTTGTTTTCCATTTTTCATCTTCTGTTCTTTGATTTTTTAAATTTTATATTATGACAAAAATCTTAAGAGAGTACACCAAAACCTCCCTCACCCCCCGCCAAGATAATAAGAAATATTGAGAACAGTGAAAGAGGAAAAAATGTACCTCAGTCTGTGTTGAGATTCCAATGGCTCTGTCTCTGGTGTGAGTTGCCTTCTTTATCTTCAGTCCACCAGAGAAGTTGCTTCAATATTTCTCCACACTTCCCATTACTAGCTGTATTTCCCTCCACTCTATTCAGCCCCACTCTCATTTATTCTATTCTATCTCTCCTTTTATTCTGTCCTTGTCCAAAACATGTGTTGCATCTGAGTACCCTCTTCCATAATCTTTCCTTTCTTCTATCATATATTCCCCCTTGCCTCCACCATTCCCTCTTATTCCATTCCTTTCTCCTCATTTTTCTCTAGGGTAAGATAGATTTATATAACCTATTAAGTGTGTATGCTATTTCCTCTCTGTGCCATCCTCTCTGCTCACTCATTCCCCCTCACCTTCCCCCATTATACTACATTGAAAAAGCTTTTTCTTGACTTTTATGTGCAATATCTTAGCCCTACTTCCTCTCTTTTCTCTTCCTCCCAGTACTTTCCTTTATCATCCATTCATTCCATCTTTTTACTATATTATACTATTGTATTCCACTTCTTCCTGTGCCCTGTCTATATATTCTCCTTCTAAAATTTCTTATAAATGAGAAAGTTCATATGAGTTACCAATATCTTCTTCCCAAGCAGGAATGCAAACATTTCAACATCATTAAATTTCTCATAGTTGGTCCTTCTCTTCTACCACCCTATGGTTCCTGTATTTGAAGATCAAACTTTCTGTTAAAATCTAATTGTTTTCAATAGGAAAGTCTGAAAGTTCCCTGTTTCACTGAAAGTCCATCTTTCCCCCTTAAAGAGGATATTCAGTTTTGCTGAGCAGTTGATTCTAGGTTGTAAACCAAGATCTTTTCCCTTCCAGAATATCATATTCCAATCCCTAAGTGCCCTTAATGTAGATGCTGCCAGATCCTGTGTAATCCTGACTATAGAACCATAGCAGTTGAATTACTTTTTTTCTGGTAACTTTCAGTATTTTCTCTCTGACTTGGGAATTTTGGAATTTGGATATAATAGTCCTAGGAGTCTTTCTTTTGGGATCTCTTGTAGGAGGTGACTGGTTTATTCTTTCAATTTTTATTTTGCCCTCTGATTCTGGGATCTCAGGGTAATTTTGCTGTATTACTTCTTGAAAAATGAAGTCTAGGATCTTTTCCTGGTCATGACATTCAAGTAACCCAATATTTTTTTTTTGACAAAGAAAAAGATGTATATTATTAGAAATGTTTTGGTCCTAATATATGCCAATATACCTGTTAACTTAAAACTAATCCCCAAAATATAAAATACCCACATTAATATAACAACAAGTAATTTGGAAAATAAGATTTCAGAAGAAATTGAACTAATCATAAATGAGCTTCCAAAGGAAAAGTTCAGTAAAATATAAATTCACAATTCTGCCAAGCATTCAATATTGCATAAACTATTTGCAAAGGTAGCAAATGAATGGAGTTTATCAAGTAACTTCTAAGACACAGTAACACAAATATGGTCTTGGTACATGAAACAAAGTTAAACCTGCAAAAGAAAACTACAAACCAATAATCCTAGTTAACTGTGACACATGTGTTTTAAATAAAACATAATCTAGGAGACTAAAACAATATGCCACAGAGATTATACACTGATAAAAGAATAAAATTTGGTTTCATTTAGAAAAATGATAAATTTAATTAGCTATATTAATAAAGAAACTAATTCATGATTATATCATTAGATAGCCCAATAATTTTAAATTATTTCTCCTGGATACGTTTTCAAGGTCAGTTGTTTTTCCAATGAGATATTTCACATTTTCTTCTAATTTTTGTCTTTTTTGGAAGAGTTTTATTTCTTCCTGATTTCTCAGAAAGTCATCATCTTCCTTTAGTTTCATTCTACATTTGAAGGAGTTATTTTCTTCAGAGAGATTTTTATATCCTTTTCCATCTGGTCAATTCTGATTTTTAAGGAATTCTTCTCCTCATTTGTCTTTTGTTTTGCTTTTCTCATTTGGCCTAAAGTGATTTTTAAGATATTTTCTTCAGTATTTTTTTTGTATTTCTTTCACCAAGCTGTTTATTTTGCTTTCATGATTTATCTTCATCACTCTCATTTTGCCTCCCAATTTTTCAACCACCTCCCTAAATTGCTTTTCAAAGTCATTTTTTTGTTGAGCTCATCCATAGCCTGAGCCCACTTTCTATTTCTCTTGGAGGCTTTGGATGCAGAAGTTTCAAGTTTGTCATTTTATGAATCTTCCATGGCACCAAAGTGATTTTTCTTTGGTCAGATTCTTCTTTTTCTTTTGTTTGCTCATTTTCTCAGCTTAAGAATAATTTACTAAACCTCCAAGGTTTTGGGAGGTTTTGGGGACACCCCACTGGGACCTATATTCCTTCAAGATCTTGTGCTCTCTTCCCTACTTTTTGATAAATAGATGACCACAGTCACTCCTCTCTGCCCTGGAGCTGTGAGGAGGTTCCCTGCTTGGCTATCTTAGTATAGCATCCCAAACTGTAACCTGGATCTGAGTGTGAGCACACAGAAGAGTCCTGCTCCAGGGAGAGAAGAGAGATTTCTGCAGTCTCCCCCTACCCCATTGCTGTCTGTGGGCTGCAGGCTGGGTTCCCATATTCCTGCTGCAGGTTCTTACTGCAGGGATGTTCTGTGGCTTGTGCTTCTGCATTCTGGTGCAGCAGAGTTCCCTCACCATCCCTTCAAGCTGTTCTTGGTAATCCCTGGCCTGTACTCTGGCCAGGGCTTCTTTCCACTCCCTGGTCTTGGTGAAACACACCTTTCCCTCATAACTTCTCAATTGTCTTGGACTGGGAAATTGTGTCACTCACTCTTTTGGTGGGTCATGCCCCTCCAAATTTTGACTGGAGTCATAATTTGATGGCTTTTGAAGTTTTAGGTGGAAGGAGTTTCAGGGAAATCTTACCTTCATGCCACCATCTTGGCTCCACCCCTCTTCTTTGATTTTTAAATACTTTTTTTGTTTTTTTTTTTTTTAGGTTTTTGCAAGGCAAATGGGGTTAAGTGGCTTGCCCAAGGCCACACAGCTAGGTAATTATTAAGTGTCTGAGACTGGATTTGAACCCAGGTACTCCTGACTCCAAGGTTGGTACTTTCTCTACTATGCCACCTAGCCACCCCGATTTTTAAATACTTTTTAAGCTCTTCTTTGAGCATTTAGGTTTGAGTCCAATTCAGAGACTCTTTGAAACTTCCTCTTTGAGTAATTTTTCAGTGATTTCTTCTTCTGACATGGCATTGTTGTCATATTTATTTGTAAAGTAACTTTCTATGGTGAGTGCTCTTTCAGCTTTTTTTTTTCTTAACTTTATTCTTTGAGCTCTGTTCCTGAGGTATAAGTAATCCAAATTTTTATGCTGGGTCTAGGACTGATCCCAGGCTTGTCATTGGCCAAGATGTTGCCTATGTAATTAAGGCCTTGCCTTTGCAGAGGTTTATTTCCTCCTTTACATCCAGGTTCTGATTAAATAGTGAATTGTTCCCAACACATTCCTGACTTTTTATGGGGTTACCAGGGTTCAGACTTTGTTTGGTGTTGGGACACTCCCTGCTGGCTTGCTATCTAGCTACTGGTACCTATCCTGGATTTTAGGACCTGGACTGCACTGTGACTAAAAGCCTCACACTGATTTTCCTGCTCTCCCACATCACTGTGATTTTCTTCCCCTTTCTTCCAAAGAGACAGACATTCACTGAAGATCCTCCACGATATCTACTGCTGAAAACTTCTTTGGATTTTCTCTTTTTCTTGTCGGATTTGTAGCTTTAATATCAGTTTAGAGTCTTCATTTATCTTTCATAGAGAAAAGCTCTTGGGAGCATCTTAGCTTCACTCTGCCATATTGGCTTCACCCCAGTAGTTGAACCCATTTTGGGATTTCTTTCTGGAGGTCATCGATGGATTATTTTATTTTCTATTTTATCCTCTGCTTCTAGGATATCATGGCAGTTTATCTGGAGAATTTCTTGAAAAATGAAGTCTAGGCTCTCTCCCCTGGATCTGTGTCCAGGTCAATTGTTTGTCCAATGAGATTTCATATTTGCTATTAGTTTTCTTTTGGTTTTTATTTTCTTGTTTCTTGATTTTGCACAAATTCATCAGCTTTCTTTAGATCCATTCTATATTTTGAAGGAATTAAGTCTGTAGAGAGCTTTCTTAGCTCTTTTTAAAATCTGCCCAAATCTGCTTTTTTAGTTATTTTTCCTCCCCATTGGCCTTTTGGACTACTTTTCCATTTGATCTAAATTTGATTTAAGATTTTTCTTATTTTCTTCAGTAATTTTTTGCATCTCTCACTGAGCTGGTGTTTTTCTTTATTTTCCCACATTGTTCTTGTTATTTTTTCCCAGTTCTCTCTACCTCCCTTATTTGACTTTCAAAATATTTTTTGTACTCTCCATAGCCTGGGACCACTTTATATTTTTCTTGGAGACTTCATATTCAGAAACTTTGACTTTGTTATGTTTTATGTGTATATTTTGATCCTTCACATGACCAAAGTAATTGTCTATGGTGGAATTTTATTTCTTATTGCCTTTTAGGCTGACACTCTAGATATCCTGTGCCAGTCTGGCTCTGCTCTCATATTGGTAGGGCAGAGTGTTCCTGCTGACCTTTCAAGTTATCCTTGACAATACCTGGGCTGAGAGGTATGGAAACCACCCCAGCTGCCAAGGACACAGGTGCCCCTCAAGTTTTTTCTGGATGACTGGATTTGGTTCACTCTGGCACAACATAGACTATGTTGCAGATCCTTTCTAAACCTAGTATAATACACCCTCCCTGTGAATCTTCCTGGTTCTCTTGGGCTAGAAAATTTCTTCAATCAGTCTTTTTGTGAGTTTTGCCACTATAGAATTTGATTAGAGGCATTATTTAAAGGTATTTGGAGTGATTGCAGGGAATATCTCTAAGGATTTTTTAGTCATGTTTGAGAATCTATGATAGACAGATGCATATTATGGTCAGTAAGTTATTATGCCTTGGAAGTGAGGATCAACATAAAGAATACCAGGTATAAGAAATCAAGATAAACAAGAAATATATGTTGTTTGAGTTCTTTAAAGATTGAATTCTTTAAAGAAATAATATTTATATAAACTTTCATTTTAGTAAAGAGTTGGAACTTAAGGTCACATTTTGTAGTAACTAGGTATGACCAGATTATTTGTCATACAGAGAAATTTAGTATAATAGAAATAATGACACAATTATGATAGTGTAGAAGGGTGAGAGAGTAGAATTAGAAGGCTTTTCAGCCTCTCAAGGAATAGTATGCTATGTTCAAAGATGGGTGGATAAGTTTTTGGTTACTTATTTACAAACAGAAAAGATCATAGAATAACTGGAGGGCAGGTCATAGATGGATTATGATGAGAGGAAACAGGAATGGGACCTTATCCAACTATAATATTAAAAGGCACCTAATGGAGATTAACTTTCCATGGGAAATTTACAGAGTTTACCTGCATTCACAGCATATGTGCCTTAATTTTTATTTTATTTTTTAAGGTTTTCTTCATAATAACCCTGAAATAAATGTTCTCTGAAAATGCTTTAAAAATAATTTATAATAATATTTTTAAAAAATAATTTTGTTTACCTTTGATTGAAGAGGAAACTTAAAATTGATGATAGTGCAAGAGATTACATATCCGGGAAGTATGAGTATCAGAAATAAAATTCTAACCATTGATTTTATGGCCTCTATAACTTTTGATTTCAACAAACAAATATGGAATTTGTTAAAAAATAACAGCTTGCTCTCTATTTGATATTTTCTGTTATGCTATATTCTGTTGTCCTCTAATAGGTACTAATACATTTTAAAATGAAAATGATCAAAAGTTGTAGTTTCTTTAATCAACTTAATGCATATAAGAAGAGATATGGGAGACAATTAAATTAAAGAGACAAGCAACTCTACAATTTAAACCTTGAAAATATTTACAACGTATGAAAATTGCATCTGTATATGTCAAAATTAATCTATATAACTTTTTCTACATTATTATATATGCTGCAACACAGATGTATATGTCACTGCATCTTCTCCATTTCACAGTCTACCCCATGTCTCTAGGAAAATTCATGTGAGACATAAGTTGAAAAATCAGTTTTGCTTAAGGAAAATGAGTATATAAAATCATTCTAAATCTATAGCTTCCTTAATAACCAAATGTTTATTTTGACAACATTATCTTATGTAGGTGGCACATTGTGCCTGGACCAGGTTTGAACCGGAGGAGGTGGCCTGGCCCGGGCAGTCGCTGGGGGCCGGGGCTGGGGGGCCTCCTGGCGAGTGCGTGTGTGCCGGGCTTTGGTGGTAACTGGTTGGTTCCTGTAAGAGCTCCTGGCCAAGGTTTTTGCAAGGCAAATGGGGTTAAGCGGCTTGCCCAAGACCACACAGCTAGAAATATGTCTCAGGAAAGCAATTATGGAAAATGGACTGTTTCTTGCAGTGATGAAAGTGAAGATGATAAAAACACACACCTTGAGAAACCTTCTACCTCTTCTATACCCAGTTTAGGACAAGATGTGCTGAATGGTCCTGGCTACACATGTTCTGATGCCCAGAAAGCTGCTTACCTAAGGAAGTTATCTCCAATAAAATTTGGCAGTAAAAAGCCAACTTCCGAAATCTCATCCCCCAAAAGACAGAAGATTTCCCAGGAAGATTTAGTCTGGTGCCTGTCAAGTAGTGATGAAGAGTCCCACCCAAAAGACGAATCCAGGCAGTTAGCAAAAGGGAAGGTCAAAGAGAAAAAATATACATCTCCAAAAGAGCTATCTGAACATAGGTCCAATGATTGCCAACCTCCTGTCCTGCCAAAGACAGAGGAGGATTCTGATACTTCAGATGAAGCCCAAGAACCATGGGACCTATTGGATGAAAAGAATCCATTTAGATTTTATCCCACCAAAGTCTCAGGAATTATGCCAAAATATAATTCAGGTGCACTCCACATCAAAGAAATTTTATCTCCTCTGGGACACTTTTGTCTTCAGGTCAGTTTAACCACTGCTTTGATGTGGACTGGCTTGTAAGACAGTACCCAGTAGAGTTCAGGAAGAAGCCCATCTTGCTTGTACATGGCGACAAAAGAGAAGTCAAGGCTCAATTACAAGAGCAGGCAAAACCTTATGAAACCATTTCCCTTTGCCAGGCCAAGTTGGATATTGCATTTGGAACTCATATGAAAATGATGCTGTTGTTATATAAAGAAGGCCTTCGAGTTGTGATCCATACATCCAATCTCATTCAGGCTGACTGGCACCAAAAAACTCAAGGAATATGGCTCAGTCCTTTGTATCCATGATTACCATATGGAACACCCAGTGATTATGGTGAATCATCAACAAACTTCAAATCTGATCTAATAAATTACTTGATGGCTTACAATGCTCCTTCTCTCAAAGAATGGACAGATATCATCCAAGAGCATGACATTTCTGAAACAGCAGTTTATCTTATTGGGTCAACTCTGGGACAATTTCAAGGGAGCCATAAAGAAGACTGGGGCCATTTTTGGCTTAGGAAGCTTCTGAAGGAGCATACCTCATTTGTACCTAAGCAACAATGTTGGCCCATTGTAGGCCAGTTTTCAAGCATCAACTCCTTGGGAGCTGATGAATCTAAATGACTTTGTACTGAATTTAAAGACAGCCTGGTGGTTCTAGGAAATCATGGAAAGACTCAAGGACATCAGGATGTTCCTCTTCATTTGATTTATCCAGCAGTAGAGAATGTCTGGAAAAGTTTGGAAGGATATCCTGCTGGTGGCTCTCTTCCATACAGCTTACAAACCACAGAGAAACAACTATGGCTCCATTCTTATTTTCTCAAATGGCCAGCAGAAACCTCAGGTCGTACCAACACCATGCCTCATACATATTAAGACCTATATGGGACTTATTCAAGAGTTTACAAAGATGGTTCGTTTTCTTGTCACAAGTGCAAAATTATCTAAAGCTGCTTGAGGAGCTTTGGAGAAAAATGGTACGCAGCTGATGATCCGATCTTATGAACTTGGAGTTCTTTTTCGTCCTTCATCATTTGGAATAGATAACTTCAAAATCAAGAGGAAAGTCTTTTCAGAAAATCGGGAGCCAACGACCTCTTTTCCTGTGCCTTATGATTTACCTCCAGAAATTTATGACAGTAAAGATCATCCATGGATTTGGAATATCCCCTAAATTAAGGCACTAGACACCCATGGAAATATGTGGGTTCCATCATGAAAAGCTTAAAGCAGTCTGAAAGCAGACAAACACAGCCCAGGCACTGGATTTTTTTTCTTATTCTTGGGAATAGAATTACACAGACTATCCATCTTTAAAAAACTATTTGGAAGAAAGGATTGAACAAGACAACTTTAAGAAAATCTACCCAAGAAAGTAAAAATGGTGGTCTTTCGTGTTTGTATTATTCCTAAAGCAACATATTATATTTTAATTCACTTTGTTAGACATATAGTTTGAATTGGAGCTACTAAAGTAGGAAAAATGGTTAAAAGAAATTCAATTTTAAAATAGCTTCATTGTTGTTTTAAAGATTCAAACTTGTCTCAGCAAGTTTAACTCTAATGTTATTCATGTGTCTATATTAGGTTCCCACTGTCCACTGTGAAAGATGCTGTTTGTACAATTGAAACTCCTAAAGAGTAAATTTATGGAATAGCATACTTTTGCACCAGCAGAAACTCAAAATGGAAGCACAGGGACATCTAAAAGAAGTAATTTACCAATTTTTCCATATTGACATATATTTCAAATGACCATCTCCTTCCCCAATCCCAAATCTAACCTATTATTTTTTTTTTAGTTTTTTTTGCAAGGCAATGGGATTAAGTGGCTTGCCCAAGGCCACATAGCTAGGTATTTATTAAGAGTCTGAGGTCAGATTTGAATTCAGGTACTCCTGACTCCAGGGCTGGTGCTCTATCCACTGCACCACCTAGCTGCACCCTAACCTATTACTTTATAAAAAAAATATTGTTGAATCATTGTCCCACCAGTCCTGGTTCATGCTTTCCATTGGATTTCACAACCACTTTATCTCTACTGCTTGCTTATCTTGAAATTTCTCTCATCTCTTGGGACCTCCTTGCTCTGTTCCCATATACCAGCACTATGAGTCATCTACTATTTATTATCTCTGCATAAGACCTACCCATTTTCTCATTGATGAGTTCCTCATGGAGTCTACATTTATTAGAGGTGCTGATATTGATTTATATTTGTTTTCTTCCTTAGCAGGTTTTGATTTTTGTATTTCAAAATTGTAATTTAACCAGATACCTCTGTCCTCTGCTCTCAATCCCCTTTCAGTTAACTTTTGTATATTGTCTTACTCCATTAAAATGTAGGATTCTTGAGAACAGGGACAGTTTTTGATAAATTTTTTTATTATCAGCTGGCAGAGCATGTCTGGCTTTAACAAATCCATCCATCTTCTTTCTTTTTTCCTTCATTTCTTCCTTCCTATCTTCCCTCATTTAATTAATCTTCTTTCCTTTAATTAATCTTACTTCCTTTCTTTCTTTCTGTTTTAAGTTTTTTAAATATATACATTTTAACTTTTTTGTCCTTTTAAGTTTTAACTTGCAAATCATTTTCAATGTTATCCCTTTTGGTTGTCACAATTATCATGTATCAAAAAGTAAAAAAAAAAAATATGAGTTTATTAATGACTCACTCTGCTCCAAGTACCAGCTTGATGGTGTAGTTGATCAAGAACGAGTCCTGGAGTTATGAAGTCCTCGATTATAATATGGCCTCTGACATTTAATATCTGACTCTAGGCAAGTCTTTTAATGCAGTTTACCTCACTTTCCTCATCTGTAAAATGAGCTGGGAAAGGAAATGGAAAACTACAGCAATATCTTTGCCAAGAAAATGCAAGTGGGATCCTGAAGAATTGGACACAATTGAAATGAATCAACAGCAACAAAATGCTTCAATTATTGTCTGCTTTCTGGGGATACAAAGAAAAATAAAAATAACATTTTTCTTCAAGCAACTTTCAAATTAATAAGATGTGTGGTGAATGTTATTATTTTTCCTCATAATGAAGTTGAGGAAACTGAGCCTAAGAGAAGTAAAGTGACTTAAGATGGATCAAATTGCCTGCAAGTGAGGCTGTATGTGAATTTGTTTTTCCTTTCTCCAAGTCTTTGACTGTATTGTATTCTATTCTAGATGTCTGACTATTTGAAAAATAGGAAAACAAAACATCAGAGGGATATAATGTTAAAAAATTCAGAAAAAAATCTTCTTCTATGTCCAAAACTATAATAAGAAATAAAATAATTCTAACTTCATATAACTAGATTCCTCCTACTATGCATCCTCCATTTATTCATACTGCTTTATTTTTTGTTTTTACAAAAAAGATATATAAAATTAGGGACATAGTCAGAAAAACTTAAAAACAAAAAACTTGTTCAATTCTTTTCCAAATGAATATAACAATTCATTCCAAAAAGCAACATGGTACAAAGGAATGTTCAATTAAAATATTGTCAGATGACCAGGTTTCAAATATGCAATCCCTTTTGTATACCTATCTTTTTATCAATTTATTACATTTGGCTTCTCAAATAAACTTCTAAAATGATAGGCCAGAACTTCAAATCTTTGCCATATCAAATGAAATATTTGTTAAGTGCTTAACACTGTGACAGATAAACAAGAGGTGCCTACTAAGTCCTTCTTTCCTTGCCCTCTTTTCACATTGCTATACAGGAAATGCATCCCAGACTTATTATCATTAACTTAATGGGAAATTTCTCAACCTGTCACAGGAGCTTTCACACAATGCTACTTTAAAGCATCTGATTCCAAAGGAAGTAACATTAAAGAATAGTTTATTGAGCTCTCACTTCCAGCAATCACAACTAGAAATAGATTTGGACTTGTCTAATGAGTCAATAAATAATCATTAAGCACCTATTGTGTGGGGGTAACTTTGTTAAGCAATTCATATAAGAACAATATTTTTAGGACCTTCCCAAGCTCAAGAGGTTTACCTGAGTATGACTATCTATGCAAATGTTGCAAATGCCATAGATCTACCATTCACATTATTATTTGATCTATAGAAAACTGTGCTTTTTCCTCTATCTTAAATATACCTGTTATGGGTAATATGATTACAGATGATTTATTTGCCCTTGCTCCTATGTGTCATATAGTCACTTTTTTGTGTATAATATGTTTTTGGTAGTATGGAGAAGCATATGCATCTATTCTCAGTTTAAAGTTTTTGATTACACAGAATAAGGAAAAATTATTTTGAAATTCTTTTATCAAACTGTGAAAAGAAATTTCATGGCAGTAGGCTAAGTACTCCTTTCAATGTTTTCAATAATTTGAATACTAACATAAGAATTGCATTAATCATGTTATCAATTGATCAATTCACAAGCTATTATTAAAACTTATTGTTTTCTAGTCACTCTGCAATAAGGCTACAAGTACCTCAATACCTCAAAAAGAAAATAAGTGAGACTATCAATTACTGATTTCACATAAACTGACATTTTTAACTATTCTGAATAAATAAAAAAATGTAATTTAAAATTCTTGAAAAATCAGAAAAATATTGTACTAAACAAATAATTTGCTTAATATAATTTATCATACAAGTGGTCAGAAAGAAAGTTGTGTGCAACTTTCTATGAATGCGTTTTTATAATTCTGTTTTTAATTTTGATTGTGAGCTGCAACTGCAGCTTACTTTTCTTGTTTTTTAATCTTTGTTTCTACATATCAGTAGAAATATCATTCTTGAAAAAGTTAGAAGGAAAACAAAGATAATACATGATATTATATGAAATTAAAAGAATAATATAACTATACTCAAAACAAGTTCATACTTGAAAAAATATGATTTTAACATTGCAACTACTCCTTTACCCTGACCTAGATCCAAAGTCCTCTTAAGCCTTGCAATTGAAATAATAATCACTTGACATTTAATGTAGGGACATATTTCTTCAAATTTAGTAAAGCCAGTCCTTTCTAAGCTATACATATCATCACTGAATCCATTCTCAAAGTCATTTCAAATTGGTAGAGCATGTCAGAGACAATATACTATTGTGAATGCTTATAACAACTCAGGAATGATGTCTCCATATGAAGGGCACATTGATTTAAGACTTTTCCAGGAGGAAGTAAGAAAAAGTGGCTTAGTAAATTATTCTACAAAAAATATATTTATAATAGTGGAACGTCTTACCATTTTTTCATTATGCAGCATAAATAGTAGCATGAGTTCATATTCTTACAGAGGCCATATTAACTTGATCAAGCAATATTTCCCCTTTCACAGAAGATGTCATGCCTCATCAATTTCCATATCATTTGTTTTTCTATGCCACAATTTTATGAAAATGAAAACACATTAAAATGCACTACTATCAACAGTATTGGGAATTCCTAAAAGGATTGTGCCTAAGGTGGTGCAATGTATTACATAGAATGAGACAGGAAAATTGCTCTTGTAAATATAATGCAAAATATTTAGTACATTCATTGAACTTTTATTTTACATAAAGGAATAATAAATACATATACTTTTCTGAATGTTTTTGACTGAAAATAGTAAATTAGTAAGGATAATAAAATAAATATGGAGAATAAAACAAACAGAAGTGCGTACTAAATTATTTCACTTTGGACATATTTTCAAGCCTGATTATTGCCTGTACATTATTCTTATGATATCCATGTAATTTTTTATCCATGTTCTTTTTGACTTGAAAGTAAGACCTTTGTAGGCAAGTCATCTTTACCATTGACACAACATTATGTCTCTTTTTAATCAACTACATCAATAATATGTACAAGTTAGGTATACTATCACCTTGGAGCCATAGCATTGGTCTTTAACAAATGATGTCCCTGAATTTGGCATTGCTATCAACATAAAATTTCTTTCTACCTAGAAGATGTTCATTTGGAATAGGAAGGTCATGACTTGGTAGTATCTAACATATACAAGACCCAGATGATTCATTCACCTGAAAGTTCAGTATGAATTAATAAAAGTAGAATTCAAAAAAGTCAATGTGAGGTAGCTAGGTAGTTCAAATGAAAAAAAGGCATCAGTCCTAAAATCAGGAAACTTGAAGTTCAAATATGGCTTCAGACACTTATCTGTGTAACCCTGTGCAAGTCACTTTAGCCCAATTGCATTCCAAAGTAATGCAATTTTAGCTTGCTATAAAGGTAAAGTACACAGAATAAAAAAAGTAAAAGTCCAGAGAGAGAGGAAAGGTAGGCCATCTCCCTTGGGTTGTCAAAATCTACTTATTTTTTTTCATTTCTAAACACTGCAATTTGGGGGGAGGGAATGCAATGTATAATGACTGAAGTAAAAGCATTGTCCTATGAACACAAATAAGGTTATTTAATATGGATAAAAAAACACTAGAGGATTTTGGGCCTGATAGTAGTAGTCTATATATTTTGAAGGGAAATTAGTTTGGTCATTGACTGTTCTGTTTGGCAGCAAAAAGAAGAACTAGAAAAAATGGTTAAAAGTTATAAGAAGAACCACTTCAACCTAATTTAAGAAAAGGAGAAAAAAGAATTTTGATTCTATGGTTAGAGACCCAGGAAGATTTTGATTTAAATACTGTTAATAATATGTAGTAATTGTCACCTAAATTCATCCAGAATGGTTGACAAATAGTCTGTGATGAGGTTAGGAAGCTAAGATTATAAATTGATTAATAATTGCTGATCCTCTTGTAGAAGAAATTTCCATGACCAAAGACACATACAGATATACACCAAACTAAAGGAAAGAAAAAAAATTCTAATAAAATTGCACAAAATATTCTTATTAGGCAATTTGATAGCTATGCTTATATAAAGACATGCATATATATATATGTATACACACACACACACACACACATATATATATATGCATCTATACAGAGGAGCACACAAATGTATTAGAAAAATAAGAGATTGTTTTAAAATTCATAATATAAATTCTTTTCTTAGCATAGTTGTTTTCAAAAAGAAACCATCACATCATGGTTGATGTTTTGACTTGTTGAATTAGATTTAAATCAGGTAGAGTTGCACAAAGCATCAGTATTCCCTCTTTTCAGTTGTCAAAATTCAGGGACAAGATAAAAAGTCAAGATTATTAGTGATGGACCAAGATGCAATGGATGACATCAACATATTTAACCAAGTGCTCCCCAGTATCTTCTTTGGCTACCCTCAAGACATTTGGAACAAACTTTTCTAATCTGACAAGCAGTCAGGGGAAGTCTTCTTTAGGGTAGATGCTTGGGGTAGATATCGTCCTAAATAACCAGTAGGTTTAAAGTCTCTCAGTTAATTTCAACCTGGTTTAGCTAGGCTTTTGAGAAGGTTTTATTAAGAGTGTAGTTGCTATGTATTCTATAGCTTTCTGTAACCACAAAACAGAGATACCTAAGGTTGATGAACAGCCTTGAAATAGGCTTAATAATCCCCCCCACAGTAAAGGTGCTCATCCTTAATTGACACCCTGTTTATTACCTTTATCATAATAGAAAAATAAAGATTAGTTGAGTGACAAAGGAAGAACAGTTTCTTGAGGAAAGAGACTATTTTAGTATCTTTTTTTTAATTCCTTGGGCATATCATAGTGAAATATACAAAATAAAGGAAAAAATAATGCTGGGATTGATGCCTAATGGTCCAAACATTTCTGGTATTTGTTATAAGTATTTAGATGCCAAATTTGTCTTTTTCCTATTCTTTAAAGCATAATTATATGAATAATGAGAAGAAAATAACTTCGGCAATATAGATGCTCCCAAATTTCATATAAATATGAGAAGTCTCTTCGACAACTAAATTTATCAAGAAGATAACTTAACAATTACTACAACTACTACCCTAAAAGAAAGGCATTATAAAATATTAAAAATATAAATGATCTGGATTAATTATCTATTGGAGAAATAATCATAGATTATCAAATATAATATATATTTCCTGATATTCTAAGTAATTATAAAATATTTTGATTCATACTCTATTTGTTTGGCAATTGAATTTTATAAAGTACCAAACCAAGTTTTTTTTTTAAACTAGAATCTATTTAAGTTAACAACTTAGATAAGAATTTGAACTAGAGAATTCTGCATCATCATGATGGAAGTGTAATTATTATTTTTTTTAAATATAAGAGGACACAGGATTTTCTTTTTTTTCTTTGTTTCTACCAATCATTTGTGCAAGGTTTACAATTTTCCCCCTTCCTCCCAATAAAAGGTAGTGTTATACTTTTTATAATTGTTTCCATTATATGCCTATATCAGAATTGAGTGTGTTGAGAGAAAGCATGTCCTTTAGGAAGAAAGAAAATATTAGTGATAGAAAAATAATGTAATAATTAGGACAATTTTTTCCTCAGAATTAAAGAAAATGATCTTTGATCTTTGTTTAAACTCCATAGTTCTTTCTCTGAAGACAGATGGTATTCTCTAACACAGATCCCCTAAAATTGTCCCTGATTATTGCACTGACAGAGTGAGCCAATCCTTCAAAGTTGATCATCACCTAAAGTTACAATTAAGATGTACAATATTCTTCTGGTTCTGCTTCTCTCACTGAGCATCAATTCATGCAAGCCTTTCCAGGCTTCTTTGAAATCCCAATCGCTACTGATTTCTAAAAGAACAAGAACCTTCCATCACATACATATATCACAATTTGTTTAGCTATTCCCTAATTGATGGATATCCCCCTTGACTTCCAATTCTTTGCCACAACAAAAAGAGATGATATAAATATTTTTGTATGTGGGGTTTTCACCCTTTTCCATGATCTTTTCATGATACATACCCAGTAGTGGTATTGCTGGATCAAAAGGTATGCACATTTTTATTGCCCTTTGGACATAATTCCAAATTGCTCTCCAGAAAGTTTGGATCATTTGATAGCAGCAATGCATCAGTGTCCCACATTACCCACATTCCCTCCATCATTGATACATATCCTTTCTACCCATATTGGCTAATCTGAAAGGTGTGAGGTGGTATCTCAGAGATGCTTTAAGTTGAATTTCTCTAAGCAGTGATTTAGTACAATTTTTCTTATGACTATAGATTGCTGTGATTCCCTCATCTGAAAATTGCCTTTACATATCCTTTGCCCATTTGTCTGTTGGGGAATGGCGTCTTTTTTTTTTAATTTGACTCATTTCTCTATACATTTTAGAAATGAATACTTTGTCAGAAGAGAAGCATTAATTGTAAAAATTATTTCCCAATTTACCATGCTTCTTTGGATCTTGGTTACAATGATTTTGCTTGTGCAAAAGCTTTTAATTCAATGTAATCAAAATTAACCAGTTTGTTTTTTTCATGAACTTCTCTATTTCTTCCTTGATAATAAACTGCTCTCCTTTCCATAAATATGACAGGTATATTATTCCTTGTTCTCCTAATTTGCTTTTAATATTATTTTTATGTCTAAATATGAACCAATTTTGACCTTACCTTGGTGTAGGTTGTAAAATGATAGTCTAATCGTAGTTTCTGCCATACTGTCTATTAGTTTTCCCAGCATTTTTTCTGAAAGAGTAATTTTTTTCCCCCAGAAGCTGGTTTCTTTGGCATTTAATCAAACAGTAAATTACAACAATCATTTCCTGCAGTCTCTTTGCACTTAATCTATTCCACTGATCTATCATTCTATTTCTTAAAAAGTATCATACAATTTTGATGACTGATGGTTTATTGTAAAATTTTAGATCTGGTAAGGCTATGCTGCATATTATTGACATTTTGTTTCTCCATAAGAATTTAGTTATATTTTTTTCTAGCTCAATAAGTAATTTTTTAGAAGTTTGATTAGTATGGCACTAAAAAAGTAGCTTAATTTAAATTATATTAACTCAGCCTTTCCATAAGCAAATGATATTTGCTCAGTTATTTAGATCTGATTTTATTTGTGTGAAAAGTGTTTTGCAGTTGTTTTCATAGAGTTTTTGAGTCTGTCTTGTCAGGTAAATTCAAAAATATTTTATGTTGTCTGATGTTAAATGTGATTTCTCTTTCTAATTCTTGCTGCTAAATATTGTTGGTAGAAATGTTGAGGATTTATGTGGGATCATTTTATATCCTGGGACTTGCTAAAATTACTTCCTTCATATCATGTGCAAACAGTGAGAGTCTTGTTTCTTTCTTCCCTATTCTAATTCCTTCAATTTCTTTTTCTTCTCTCATTGCAGAAGATAATATTTCCAGTATAACACTGAATAGTAGTGGTGATAATAGGTATCAGTTTCACCTTGGATCTTATTGGGAATGCTTGTAGCTTTCCCCCATTGCATATAATGCTTACTGATGGTTTCAAATAGATATTACTTATCATTTTAAGGAACAATCCTTTTAATACTACTCTCTGTAATGCTTTTAGTAAAAATGGGTGCTGTATTTTGCCAAAGGCTTTTCAAGCATCTATTGTGATAATTATATAATTTATTTTAGTTTCATTATTGACATAGTTAATTATGCTGACAGTTTTCTTAATATTGAACCAATCCTGCATTCCTAGAATAAATCCTTCTTGATCATAGTGTATTATCTTAGTGGAAACATGCTGCATTCTCTTTGTTAAATTTTTTTTAAAGATTTTTGCATCCATATTCTTTAGAGGAAATTGTCTATAATTTTCTTTGTTTTGACTCTTCCTGGTTTAAATATGAGCACCATATTGGTGAAATAGATGTAATTAGGCAGAGTTCTATTTTTAATCTATTTTCCAAATATTTCATATAGAATTAGAATCAATTGTTCCTTGTATTTTTGATAGAATTCACTAGGGAATCTATATGGCCCCAGAGATTTTTTCTTAGAGAGCTCATTGGTGGCTTGTTGAATTATTTTCTGAGATAGGGTTATTTATGTATTAACTTCCTCTTCATTAAACAGGGATAATTTATATTTTTAGAAGTATTCATGATTTTCACTTAGATTATCGCATTTATTAGCATACAGTTGGGCAAAATAGTTCTGAATTATTCCTTTAATTTCTTCCTCATTGGTGGTGAGTTCACCTTTTTCATTTTTAATACTAGTAATTTTGTTTTCTTTTTTCTTTTCTTTGATTTATTTAAGTCAATTAGACTAAATGACTTGCCAAAATTCACACACCTAGGCAATTATTAAGTGTCTGAGGCCAGATTTGAACCCAGGTCCTTCTGACTCCAGGGTAGGTGATTTATCCACTGCACCACCTAGCTGCCCTCTTCTTTCTGTTTTTAAATCAAATTAACCAAATTTTTATCTATTTTAATGTTTTTGTTTAATAAAACTGACTCTTGATTTCAATTCTTTTAACTTTTCCTTTAATACTTAGAATTTCTAATTTGATATTTAATTGGGGGGGTTAATTTGTTCTTTCTCTAACTTTTTTAGTTTCATGTTCAGTTCATTGATTTCCTTTTCTCTATTACATTCATTTAATTGTTTAGAGATGTAATATAACCCCTATGACTGCTTTGGCTGTCTCTGATAAGTTTTGGTGTGTTGTCTCATTATTGTCATTGTCTTGATTGAAATCACTCATTCTTGCTATAATTATTTTTTGATCCACTCAATCTTTAAAATGAGGTTATTTTGTTTCCAATTAGTTTTATCTTTTCATGGCCCTTTATTGCAAGTGATTTTTTTGTGTCATGGTCAGAAAAGGATGCTTTCAATATTTCTGCATTTATGCTTTTGATTATGAAGTTATCATACACTTATACATGGTTAATTTTTGTGTAGATACTAAGTACCACAGAAAAAAGGTACATTCCTTTCTATCCCAGATCAATTTTCCCCACAGGTCTTAAAGTCTAAGTTTTCTAGCATTCTATTCACCTCCTTTACTTCCTTCTTGTTTATTTTGTAGTTAGATTTATCTAATTCTGAGAAAGGGAGGATGAGGTCTCCCATAAGTAGAGTTTTGCTGCACATTTCTTCCTGTAACTCATTCAGCTTCTTTTCTAAGAATGTGGATGCTATATTGCTTGGTGTACACATACTTAGTATTGAAATTGCTTCACTGACTATAGTACATTTTAGGAGGGTATAGTTTGCTTCCTTTCTCTTTTTTTAGTATTTTTTAATTTTTATTTTTGTACAAATGATGCTTTTTTTGATACATTACTAAAATATACTTGCTTAAAAGTAACATAATACCCCCTTCCCCCAAGAAAATATAGACCCTCATGAGAAATAAAGTAAAGGAAAGGGGAAAAATGTGCTTCAGTCTGTCTTCCAACATCACTAGGTCTGTCTCGGGTGGATCACATTCTTTATAAGTCCATCACAGAAGCTACTTCTATATTTTTCCACCATTGCCATTGCTGATGGCCACTCCCTCCATTCATTTGTCCCCACTATTATATACTATATTTTCTCTCTCCTTTCACATTATCCCTCTTCTAAAATGTGCTTGAGGGTAGCTAAGTGGTGCAGCAGAAAGAGCACCGGGCCTGGAGCCAAGAGACCCAGAGCTCACATACCACCCCAAGGCCTAGTAACTACATTGCAAACATGATCCTGCACAGGCCACCAAATCCCAGCCTCTTGCAAGAAGTAAAAAATAAAATGTGTTATATCTGACCACTCTCCCCCATGATCCACCCTCTTCTCCATCACACACATCCCCCCTTCCCCCTTTTTTACTCTAGATGTCTATCCCCATTGAGTGTGTATGCTGGTTCCTCTCCAAGCCACCTCTGATGAGAGTGAAGTTTCCCTCATTGCCCCTTGCCTTCCCCCTTAAATACCATTGCAATAGCTCATTGCAATAAAAAAAATCTTATTATATGACATATCTCAGCTTATTCCACCTCTCCTTTCTCTTACACCCAGTACATTTCCCTTTCAGCCATTGACTCCATTTTGTACAATATATTATATCTTCAAATTCAGTTCTTCATGTGCTTCATCTATAAAATTTCTTTCTACTTGTTCTATTAAATGAGAAGTTTTATATGGATATTAACAGTATCATATTTCTATTCAGGAATACACATAGTTCATTATCATTATGTCTCTCATATTTTACCCTTCTCCTGCACTCTCTATGCTTCACTTGTGTCCTGTATTTGAAGGTCAAACATTCTGTTCAACTACAGTTGTTTCAATAGGAACAATAGAAATAACCCGGTTCATTGAAACTCTATCTTCTCCCCTGGATGAGGATGCTCAGTTTTGCTGGGTAGTTGATTCTCACTTGCATTCCAAACTCTTTTGCCTTCTGAAATATTATATTCCATGTAGTTGCTGCTAAGTCCTGTGTGTTCCTGACAGAAACTCCATGATATTTGAATTATGTCCTGGCTGCTTGTAATATTTTCTCTTTGACTTGGGAGGTCTGGAATTTAGCTATAATATTCCTGGGGGGCATTTTTTGGATCTCTTTCCAGGGGAGATCAGTGGATTCTCTCAATTTCTATTTTGCCCTCTGCATCCAGGATATCTGAGCAATTTTCCTGTAGGAATTCTTTAAAAATGAGGTCAAGGATCTTTTCCTGATCATGATTTTCAGGTATCCCAATAGTTTTTAAATTATCTTTCCTGAATCGGTTTTCCAGATCAGTTGTTTTTTCAATGAGATGTTTCACATTTTCTTCTAATTTTTCATTCTTTTGTTTTGAAGTATTGTGTCTTGATTTCTTGTAAAGTCAGCAGCTTCCCTCATTTCCATTCTCCATCTGAAGGATTTGTTTTCCTCAGAGAGCTTTCTTATCTCTTTTTCCATCTGGCCAAATCTGCTTTTTAAAGCATTCTTCTCCTCAATAAATTTTTGAACTGTTTTATCCATTTGATATGCTAGTTTTGAACATGTTATTTTCTTCAAAAATTTTTTTTGGATCTCCTTGACTAAGCTGCTAACTTTTTGTCAAGTTTTTCCTGTAGCTCTCTCATTTATCCCCCAATTTTCTTCTATCTCCTTCACTTGATTTTCAAACTTTTTTTGAACTCTGTTATAGCCTGAGCCTAATTTATATTTTTTTCTTGAAGTCTTTAGATGCAGGAGCTTATACTTCCTCTTCTTCAGTTTGAGTATTTTGATCCTTCTTGGGATCATAGACATTGTATTTCCCAATAGTGTTCCTCTTTGTTCTCTGTTTTCTCATTTCTCCAGCTTTTGCCTGGTTTTGGACTGCCTCCTGAGCTATTGTGTATTATTTGGATACCCCACCCCCCAACAAGAATCTCAGTATGTGAGACTCTGACTGCTCTCCTGGTATGTGAATGACTACAAGCACACCCCTCTGCCACCGGGATGATATGGGGGTGCCTGTTCTTTGGGGAGCCTAAACTGTGTTTAGGTTCTTTAGGATCTGAATGTGGCCAGAGCCCCAGAGGCCTGGTCTGGTTATAGAGGACACATATCTGAAGTCTCTCTCCACTCTCCTACCTTCGGTGGGCTGAGCACTCAAGGTTCAGTTGCCTGGGGGCTCCTGCTTACTGGTTCTGCTCCATCTTACTGGTTCAATTACTGCTTCCATTTCATTGATCTGGGCTGCCCTTTGCCCACCACTGCTGAACTGACCATACTGATTGCCGTAACTGCCCTGAGGGGCTTGGCTTCCTGTGCTTCCACTGGCAGATGTAGTTGATCCTCCAATTTGTGCTGGGTGCCCCCCAGGGTGTAAGTCAGGAAACTTCCCCTGCTGCCATGAGCCAACAGATTCCAGGTGCCCTGGGGTTGCAGCTGGGAAGTTGAAGTTTATTCAGTCTGGTGGGCTGCCCCTCTAACCCAGTGGAGCGGAGCCTTTCAACTATTTTTCAGGTTACGTTGCTATAGAGAGTTACCTCACTGGACCTTTCTGTGGATTCTATCCCTAGAAAATTTAGGAAGAGTCATAATTTTAAGATTTTTGAAATATTATGGAAAGAACACCTACAAGAGGCTCTTCTGTTGCCATCTTGGCTCTGCCCCTGTTGCTTATCTCTTTTAATGAAATATATTTTTGCAGCTGCTTTGACTCAGATAAGGATTGCTACCCCTGCCTTTTTCACTTCAGGTTAAGCATAGTATATTTTATTCCAGCCTTTACTGTGTATGTATTGCTCTGTTTCAAATGCATTTCTTCCATTTTTTTTCTTTTTTTAAAGAAAGGTTTTGTTTATTTTGAGCTTTAAAATTTACCCCCAATCTTGTTTCCCTCCCCACACCACTAAACAGGAGGCAGTCTGTTAGTTATTATGTTGTTTCCATTGTATACATCAATCTAAGTTGAATATCATGAGAGAGAAATCATATCCTTAAGGAAGAAAAATAAAGTATAAGAGATGGCAAAATAATAATAATGTGATTTTTCTTTACCTAAAATGAAGGTAATAGTCTTAATTTACTTACAATTTTTTTCTAACTCATCAAAGTTATGTTTTGAATTTTGATTGGTAAGGCATTAAATAAGTAGTTTAATTTTGGTAGAATTGTCATTTTTTATATTAGCACAATCTATCCATGAGCAGTTGTTGTTTGTCAAGTAATTTATATCTATGTCTTCTTGTAGCTCTTTCAAGATCTGTTCTAAGAACTTGGATGCTATATCATTGGGTGCATAAATATTTAGTATTGAAATTATCATATATGGTATCTTTTAGAAGTCTAGTTTCCTTATCTCTTCTAGCACTATCTATTTTTTGCAACTGCTTTGTCTGAGATAAGAATTGCTATCTCTGATTTTCTCACTTCAGCTGAAGCAAAATATATTTTACTCCAATGTTTTACCTTTACTTTATATGTAAATCTCTGCTTCAAATGAGGCTCTTTAAACAACATATTGTAGGATTCTGCTTTTTATTCCACTCTGTTATTCATTTATGTTTTAAGGCAGAGTCCAACCCTTTCACATTGAAAGTTACAATTATTCACTCTTTATTGCCCTCCTATCTTCCCTCTGTTTATATTTTTAACCATTTCCCCCTTCATCCATATCCCCTAGGATTTGGTTTCTGAATACTGTTACTTATATCAACATCCCTACTTTTTCTTTCCCCTTTCTCTTTGCCCCCTTCTTCCTATCATTCCTTCTGTTTGTTCACCATTTTGTTCTCCTCCCCATCCATCCCTCCCCTTTTCCCCCTTTAATACTTGAAATGCAAGATGAGTTTATGAACTTAATTGAGTGTGTGTATGTTAACTTTAAGCCAAATCTGATGAGCTGAAGATTCAGGTGGTTCTCACCTCCTCCCTTCTCCCCCTCTAATGCAATAGGCCTTTTATACCTCTTAATGTAATGAGATTTACCCAACACATTTTCCTTCATTTCCCTTCTCCTTGTTGTCCCCGGTTTTAAGGAGGTAATGTTTTTAAGTCATTCTGAGTCACAGAAAAGTCAGGAGAGCCCATCATTTCTGGCTAAGTATATTCTCTCTAATAGAGTTACAATTCTCTAGAATTATTAGTCTTTCTTCCAGGTAGGGATATAGCCAGTTTCATCTTATTGGTTAACAGTCTCATGGATAAGTTCTGAATGACCATCACTTCTGGCTAAGTATATTTTCTCTAATAGTTACAATTCTCAAGAGTTATGAGAATATTTCTCCATTTTAGGGATAAAGCCAGTTTCATCTCATTGGATAGCAGTTTTTTTTTCTTTATCTTTTTAAAAAAATCTTTTCACATGTGTCTTGAGCCTCCTGTTTGATGTCTGAATTTTGTATTTAGTTCTGTTTTTTGCATCATAAAATATTGGAAGTCTCCCATTTCATTATATGTCTATCTTTACTCCTGCAAAAGAAAGCTCAGCTTTGCCAGATACTGGATTATTGCCTGTATTCCAAGATTCCTTCCTCACCATATTATCTCATTCTCAGCCCTTCGATCCTTTGATGTTGATGCAGTCAGGTATTGTGTAATTCTTACTGTGGCTCCTTGATGTTTAAATTATTTCTTTTATGGGTGCTTGCAGGATTTTCTCTTTATCTGAGAGTTTTGAAATTTGGCCACAATATTCCTTGATCTTTTCATTTTAGAATCTCTTTCCATAACTATATTGCACTCTAGTTCCATGATATTGGGGAAGTTTTCCATTACTTAATCCTGTAATATCAATCCAGGTTTTTTTTTCTCTTGAATGATTTCAGAAAGACCTATAGTTCTCAGGTTGTTCCTATTTGATCTATTCTCAAAAGCAGTAGTTTTGCTGATGAGGTATTTTACATTTTCTTCTATTTTTTCAATGTTTTGGTATTTGTTTAAAAGAATCTTGTTGTCTCATGAAGTCATTAGTTTCCACCAATTCTATTCTTTATTTTAGAGATGAATTTTTTTATTTACCTTTTGCAACTCCTTTTCCAATTGATCAATTCTATTTCTGAAAGAGTTTTCCATTTGTCCAAGTCTATTTTTGAGAGAATTAGTGTCTTTTTGGATTTGCCCGATTGAGAATTTCAGAGAATTATTCTCATTTTTTATTTGTCCAATTGCATTTTCCAAGGATTTGTTTTCTTTTTGTGAGATCTTAATTTTCTCTTTCAACTTGTTAGTTTTCTCTTGAGCTTCTTTTCCCAATTTTCCCAATTAATTTTTAAACTTCTTCCTGATTTCTTCAAGGAAGTCTTTCTGGGCTGGAGACCAATTTATATTCTCATCAGAAGTGCTAAATCTCTCTTGGTTAGAATCTATTTCTTCGAAGTATTTCTCAATGGGCCCCCTTTCATTGGCCTTTCTTCATCTTGCTAAGATCTTATGTTGGGGGGAGGGAGGCCTGACTCTCAGTGGCTTGCTTTGGAAAACCCTAGAGGATTTGTTCAACTGACTTAGTAATTCTAAGGGATGCCCAGTGGTGGTGATGGTGGGGGTTGCTGGTTTCTTTCTCTGGAGTGTTGAGGTCCTCAGCAGCAGGGACTGAGTTGACATTGAACAATGAGCTGGGCCCTGGTGGAATGAGTTAATCTCCATTTCAACTGAGTTAATTGTGTTGCCCACACCTGAGCCTGAGGGAGTGAGGGGACCTTTACTACTTATTCTGGGAAAAATGCTCTGCAAAATGTATGGAGCTCAGGTCCCTTGCCCAGATGGTCATTTTCCAGATATGTTTTGCAACTCTCTTTGTTGTAACATACCCTTCTGTCAACTGGGGCTCACCAGAGCTCCTCTTCCCCTGGTCAAAATTTCTGCTGCTAAAGTTGGTCCTCAGACCCACTGCTCACGAAAGCCTCTGGAGCTAAGGCTAGTCCTTTGGCTTCCCATCCCAGTTGCTGTCCCTGCCGTTTGCATTTCTTATAAGAGGCATATTGTAGGATCTTGGTTTATAATGTACTCTTATCTGCTTCCATTTTATGGGAGAAGTCATCCCATTCACATAATTACTAACTGTTTATTGTCTTCTAAGTTATCTTCTCTCTGTATTTTTTACCTTTTCCCATTCCCCAGCACTTTGCTTCTGAATACAACCTCTTTCAGTGTCTTTGTCTTCTATCTAATCCCTTCCTTTTCTTTCCCCTTTCCTTTTGCCCCTTCTTCCTTCCCTTACTTCTCTCACTACCTCTTTTTTTACCCATACCCTTTTCCCCTCTCTCTTAAAAACTTAAAAGGTAAGATAAGTTTATAAACTCTACTGAGTGTGTTAATCCCTCTTTCAGCCAAATCTGATGTAAGATTGAGGTGGTTCTCAACTCTTCCCTTCTTCCCCTCTATTGCAATAGGTCCTTTGAACCTCTTCATGTAATACAATTTACCCCATTAAATCTCTTCCTTCCACTTGTCTCTTTTCTGTTTCCCCCTTTTTAAGGAGATATTGTTTTTAACTCATTCCATCAGAGTCACAGACAAGCCATGAGTTTCCATTATTTTGGCTAAGTCTATTCCCTTTAATAGAGTTACAATTCTCAAGAGTTATGGGACTTTCTCCCTGCTAGGGATATAGCTAGTTTCATCCTATTGACTAAGTTTTATTTTCTGTTTCCCCTATTTACCTTTAATATAGCACTTGAGTATCCTGTTTGAAGACCAAATTTTTTGTTTAGCTCTGGTCTTTTCACAAGGAAATGTTTAAAGTCTCCAATTTTGTTAAATGTCCATCTTTTCCCCTGGAAGAGGAGGTTCAATTTTGCTGAATAGTGAATTCTTGGCTGCATTCCAAGCTCCCTTGCTTTCCAGCTTATCATATTCAAGGCCCTTTGATCCATTAACACTGATATAGCCATGTGATACATAATCCTTACTGTGTTTCCTTGGTATTTAAATTATTTATTTCTGCATGCTTGAAGGATTTTCTCTTTGATCTGATAATTCTGCAGTTTGGTCACAATATTCCTTGTTTTTTTATTTTTGGGATACCTTTCAGGAGGGGATAGATGTATTCTTTTACCCTCAGGTTCCAGGAAATCAAGGTCATATTCCTTCACTATTTTCTGAAGTATGGAGCGCAGGATTCTTTCTTCTTCAAGATATTCAGGAAGTCCTATAATTCTTAAATTATCTCTTCTGGATCTATGGTCCATGACTGTTATTTTACTGATGAAGTATTTTATATTTTCCTCTATTTTTTCCCCTTTGGGGGGTTTTAACAAATTCTTGGTACCTTATGAAGTCATTAGTTTCATCAGATTCCAATATTTTTGTTAGAGAAGAATTTTCTTCATTTACCTTTTGCAATGCCTTTTCTAGTTTATCAATTCCATTTTGAAGGAGTTTTCCATTTGCTCAGTATTGTCTTTGAGAGAATTGCATATGTCCAATTGTATTTTCAAAGGATTTATTTTCTTGTTGTAAGATGTTATTTTTTTTTTTTTTGTATTTCTTTCCCCAGTTTTTCTGTTGATTTTAAACTCTTTCATGATCTCTTCTAAGAAGCATTTCTGGGTTGGAAATTAGTTCATATTCTCCTCTAAATTTCTCTTCCTCTCTGAGTTAGGATCCTTTCCTTCAAGGTAACATTCAGTGGAACCCCTCCCCCCCTTAATCTGGCCTGTGTTCATTTTGGGTCCTTTGCCTTAGGGATTTGTGCTGCGGGAAGAACTGGTTCATAGATCTTTTATGTTGAGATCCTTAGAGGCTTTGCACACTTCAGGGGTTACTCAATGGGTTGGCCTATGGGGGATGCCAGGAGCTTCCTCTGGTTTGTCTGTGACTATTGGCCCATTCTTTAAGCCGGGGGTGTCAGGGGGAAGGCAGTATCTAGACTATCCTGGTACAATGTGAGCTGTGCCCTTGGTCTAGATAGTTAATCTACTTAATCCCCAATCAGCCCTGGGCTAGATTCGCCACCCTACACCTGAGCCCCAGGGCAAGGTGCCAACTCCAAAGGTAGCTGCTTGTTCTGAAGAAAGTTTGGTTCTCCCACAGAAATGGTGGGGGACTCAACTGGAAACATGGGAAGTCCACTCAAAACATGAGGGTTTGCAATAGGGGTCTTCAAGATCAGTCAAACTGACTGAATAGATGTATGGGCCACTGTACTGGAGCTTTCCCACCTACCATGCTCATAGAAAATGCTTCTATCATCATTCTCAGGTTAGTCTCCCAGCCTCACCCCACTTCTCTGCATTGGGTTTCTGCTTTCTGCCCCATGAACACCCATGCTCCCCTGTGAATTTCTGATGCTGCTATGTGATGTTCTTCTGGGTTCTTCTCTGGGTTCTGTGCATCTAAATTATGTTAAGAGGCTTGGTTCATGCTAGTTCTGAGAGAAAGCCAGGAGAACTTGAGATTGTACTTGACTTCTCTACACCATCTTGGCTAAACCAAGATTTTCTCAAATTGTAAAATTAATTAATTTTTCTTACTCTACCCATTCATACCACATCCAGATGTGAAAGTTTATAATCATATGAACAAAGACAAGACATGTAATTTTTCTGTTCTTAGGCTTCTTCATATTTTCAAAAGTATTACTTTAGTATCTGTACAAATTACTTCAGCAAAAATGCTTTATGGCCTTTATAATGTTTCCTCAATCATAAAATTAAACAACAAGGATTTGCTAAGCAATTATACTGTGCATGACATCGTACTAGTCATTGTGAGTGCAATAACCAAATTAAAAAAAATAAAAATGTTCATTCTCAAAACATTTGCAATCTCCAGGGAAGACAACAATAAACATTAATTTATGCAAAATTAAAGCAAAATATGAATGGTGTATTTTCAAGAAGTAAGTAATTGAAACTTTGATATCATTAAAGATTGCGAATCAAGTAGAATTTTGAATTGAGTTTTAAAGAAAATTAGAGATTTAAAGATACAAGTGAGGGATACATTCTACTCAAGGATGGTGGGATATAATATTTTGAATGTGAGGAACAAGAAGAAGGTCTTTTTGTATGGATGAAATAATTTCAGTGTATAAATATATAAAATACATTAACAAATGTATAATATATACATGTACAAAAGAGTTAATCAATATATAAATATTAGCACTACAATTTATTTTTAAAAATTGCAATTATTAAAAACTTTGCCAGAATTTTGTTCACTGACCCATTATAAATGAAAAATAAATTTACCATGGAATTTCCTCTATTATATTTATATAGTAGAGTAAATAATGAGGGTCATTACTAAAGTAATTTATATTAAATAAGAATTTCCCATTGATTTCAATTAAAAAGCATTTAGAAGGCATTTTTATAATTGAATTCAATTCAAAAAGTACAAATAAGTATTCCTTAAATTTTGGAACTATTATTCAAATAATAAAAACCTTGACTAACTATATTAGTTAAACATATAATCACAGAATGAATTGTCATAGAATCTTTAATTTACCTCATTGGATTGATTTTAGGTTTTAGATTTTACCATTTAAACACTGAACAATTGATAGACTGTCAAACTGGTAATGGGGTTACATTAGTTAGTGACATGTCATACCACTACCTTTTGAAAATTGTCAATTATTCCATAGTGAATGCACCATTGAAATTCTCAAACCATTCATAGTCATGTAAACTACTATCCAGTTATCTGAAGAGCAGGTTTAATAGTTTTAGCATTATGTAAGAATTAATTTCCAATGATTCATATTCACATCAATGATGTTGATACAACTACTACTGCTGATAATATTTTAACAGCATACTAAGTGTCTCAGGTAAGATTTGAACTCAGATCTTCATGGTTCTAACCTGCAGCCCTATTTACAATGCTACCGGGTTGCCATTCATATCATCTTCGATATCAGTTGTACTTAGAAGGAAGACAGAAGAAAAGAGCGAGAGTGAGAGTGAGAGCAAGAGAGATAGAGATAGAGAGATAGATAGATAGATAGATAGAGAGAGAGAGAGAGAGAGAGAAAGAGAGAGAGATTCCAAAATGAAAACTCCCAAGAAGAATAATCAGATCACAAAACTTCCAGGTCAAGGGAAAATTATTACAAATATCCAGAAAGAAGTAAAATATTGTGGTGTCACAGACAAGTTAACAGAAAATTTAGTAATTTCTACATTACAGAATTGTAAAGTATGGAATATGATATTCCAGAAGTTAAAAATATCCTAAATTACATTCAAGAATCAAGTACCCAACAAAATTGAGCATTCAGGAAGAAAAAGAAGAATTTTCTGTGAAAAAGGGGACTTTCAAATTTTCCTAATGAAAAGACCAGAACAAAAAATTTGATTTTCAAATAGAATACTCAAGTGAAGTGTAAAAATATAAACAGGAAAGAGAAATCATAAATCATTTAATGATGTTGAATTGCTTATATTCATAAATGGAAGGATGATAATAGTTAACTTATATAAACTTTCTCATTATAAGGGAAGTTATAAGAGTATATATATATACATATATATATATATATGTATATATATAGATATATAGATAGATAGAATGCCCAGTTGTGAATTTAATATGAGGGCTTGATATCTAAGGAAAATAAAATTAAGGGGTGGGAGAAAGGAAAAGGGATAAATTATTTGACATAAAAGAGGCAAGAAAAAACTGATACAGTTAAGTAGAAGGGGGCAGAGAGCAAGAGCAAGTGAACCTTGATCTCAACAGAATTAGCTCAAAAAGGGCATAATAATAACACTTAGAAAACTATCTTATTGGGGCGGCTAGGCACATTGAATAGAGCACCAGTCCTGGAGTCAGGAGTACCTAAGTTCAAATCCAGACTCAGACACTTAATAATTACATAGCTGTGTGGCCTTGGGCAAGCCACTTAATCCTATTGCCTTACAAAAAATAAAATAAAAGAAAACTATCTTATCCTACAGGAAAATAGGAGGCTAAGGGGACAAGAGAATGGAGTATGATGGACTGGAGGTCAGATTTGTGGAGGGGTCATGAGAACCAAAACATTTTTGAGGATGTCCAACATGAAAGAATAAAGAGAATAGAATAAATTTGGATAGTGGAGGGGAATATAATGTAAGAAAATATAATTAGAAATTGTAACTCTGAAGCAAATTTCTCTGATAAAGTCCTCATTTCTCAAACATAGGAAACTGAAGCAAATTATTAAAAAAAGAGACATTTCCCAATTGATAAAAAATTAGAAGGTATGGACAGTTTTGACATGAGGTAATCAATGCTATAAATAGCCATTCTAAAATGTTTTAATTCTCTATAGAGTGGAGAAAAGCAAATTAAAAATATTCCGATACACTAACTTATTCCTATTAGATTGACTAACAGGCCAGAGAAAAAATGACAAAAGACAAGAATAGGGTGCAAATACAAAGTATGGAAGATTATAAGATAACTGAAGCACATAACTACATAAAATATGAAGTACATTCTATGCTGAAAATCAGACTTGGTTAAGTAAAATCTTATTAGATTTGAGTTTGTGCTGAGTCTCTCACCAATAAAAATAGATTAAATGTTCCAAAACTGAGTGAATTAATTATGAATGTTTCTCTAATAGTGATAAAATTTAGTGTTTTAGATTGTGGAAATTTCCTAGAAAGAGAAAAAAAACTGGGACTTGATTATAGCAAAATACAGTTAATTCTTGATAAGTTAACAGAAATATCAAGATAAAACATCTTTAACTCTATTTAACTTCAAGTAAGTGAATGGAAAAGTCCAAAGATACGTTTCCAGGTAGAGAAAAGTAGGGCAGTGGCAGTGCACCAGTCAATATGGCTATGATAGAAAGCTAGATGTTATACAAAGCATGATGTGATCTCAATGAGATAAATGAAGTTGGCTGACTACAAAAAGAAATGAACAGAATTGAACAAAATCAATTTGCCCCATATTAATGACCGATTTAGGCTGTCACACACTCAATTTGATTGATTGTGTTAAAGTTGGCCAACAAAAATGAATTTGCAACTCCGAAGTCAATTTGGTTGTGTTATAAAAACACAGCTGCAGTGGGTTCTTATACATGTCTATATGAAGTGGCAACTTGGAAATCAGTCAATTGTACAGGTGCAGGTGACCACATAGTTCAGGCCTATGTTTCCATCAATAATTCTTTCCCCACCTGGCAATGCTGGGTATTCTAGAGGATCTTGATATTCTGCAGTTATTTCATGTCCAGTATATACCTGGTTGATGGCAAGCTCTTCAAAATTTACTTTATGTTTCTTGCCATCATTTGATTAGTCACCCTGTTGGGGGCGGGGGGAAGAGGCTTGGCGGTCGCTTAGAGGGGGAAACATAATCACCTTATAAGGGAATGTTACAGAACTCGGCCCCTCATTGAGTAAGAGTTCATGGGAGGGAGGACAGAGGGGATAAAAGTGTCTGCTGAGAGGTGGGGGGGAGCGGGAATGTGATCACAGAAGAATAAAGACTGATTACCCACCTCAGGCGCTCTGTCTGGTTCTTCCCCCATCAAAGAGTGGGGGCTGGAGGTACCCCGAAGACTCATCACGCGTTGGACTGGTGAGTAAGAGGACGGACTAGCATAAAGAAGCCGGCGTTGTAAATAAAAACCCGGCAAGTGGCGCCCGGAACAGGGACCTGATTTTGCTAGGGAACGTCTGAATCCGCTGGTCGGATTCTCCAGACAGCCTCGGTCGTTTCTGACCGGGAGGAAGGAGAGGGCGTTTACTCTCAGATATTGCCTGAAGGACATACCCCTATTGTGTTGACTATGCTTCCTTTCTCTTCCCTTTCTCCTTCTGCTCTAATCACGCTCCTTGCCGTGCTGGCCTGTCTGATTGTGCCCTGCTGCCTCCTTCTCTTTTGCCGAACGGGAACTTTCCAGTTCTGCCACCTGTTAGGATTGCAGCCTCGGCTAGTAGACAGCATGGGGGGCCGGAATAGTATTCCCGCCTTTGAGCCGGAGGAAAAAGAGGTCGTTGCAGGGCAGCTTTATAAACTCTGCGCTAAGCATGGCCGTAAATTACCTATCAAGACGTGCCGTGCTTTTGTTGAGAATATCTGGAACATCTGCCCTTGGGTGCAACATTGTGGGATCCAACCAGATAAATGGAAGGTGGTAGGGCAGCAGATGGCCTCCTATAATGACACCTGCCCGGGAAAACTGACCCCCAAGGATTTTACAGTGTATAAGATAGTGGATGCAGCCCTGCATCCCCAGAAGGTGACTTTGGCACGAACAATCAGCACTCAGGTGGGTAGCTCGTTGGCGGGATCGGATTCAGAGAGCTCAGAGGAAGAGGGAAGGCCACCCCCTCCCCTGAAACCGTGGGAGGAACTTAGAAGAAACAATGGGGGAACAAGGGGCCCCCAGGGAGAAGAAAATGCCGCATGCCCCTCCTTACCGAGACAGAATGAAAAGGGGGAGGGCGATGAATGTGGCACACTTAGAGATTCAGGGCCGGAAGTTTCCGAGCGCGGGAAGGGAGGGGTGCAAACAGTCCTCAGGGGTGGCAGGAAGAGGAGCGTGAGTAGGTGGGACCGGGAGGCTGCTGACAAGGAGGGAGAAGTCCGCGCTGATTGGACAGCTGCCGCGCCCCAGGCTTGGCGGCCCAGCCAGGAAACAGAGGCAAAAAATCCCCCGTGTTCCTTGTCCGCCCTTCAGAGATCCCCTCAAGGGCTCCGCCCATCCGGCCTACTTGCCACCAGTGCCTCCATAGCAATAGAGAAAGGGGAGGAGGTGGACTGGGATGACTGGGGCCTCTACCCGGTATTTACGGACCCCCTTACCGGAGCCCGAGACTACCGCCCTGTCCCTTTTAAGATGCTTAAGGAACTTAAGGAGGCCGTGACTAAATACGGCCCAAGCTCCCCTTATGTAAAAAGACTGATGCAAAACCTCTTTGCTACGCACCCTTGGACCCCTGCTGACTTTGACGAAATTGCAGCCGCGTGCCTAGATGCCTCCTTATATTTAGCTTTTAAGGCTCAGGCCCGCAGAGAGGCCTCTAAGCTGGCAAAATCCCGGGGTTATACTCCCCTGGATTTAGCCATTGACCTCCTGTGTGGAACTGGAGCCTATACTGACCCTGCTGTTCAGGCCCAGTATGGCCAGTTTGAGCTAGAGACTGTTAAAGAAACACATGTTGCAGCTTGGGATAAGATTGGAGCCATGAAAGGGGGGGAGAGCCACACAGAAGTTGGTTGGGCTGAAGCAGAGAGCAGATCAGACACCCCTCTCATTTGTGAACGAGGTTAAAGAGACAGTGACTCGTATAATGGGAGACACCCCGGGATCTGATCTACTTATGAGACAATTGATTAAAGAGGGTCTTCGCCCCAAAGGGATCGCAGCCATTAGCAGCCTTCCCCCCGACGCTTCATTAGAAGGAATTGTTGACAAATTGCTGGACATGCCCAGCGAGGATTCAATTCAAGCCTTAGTGACTGCCATGGAGAACCGGGAGGATAGCCTCCTGACCGCCCTTCACGGTATGCAGGTGAGACCCACCTGTTTTGGGTGCGGAAAGCCAGGGCACCTCAAAGCACAGTGCAGGCAGCGGCCCCCCTCCACTTCAGTTCCGACCTGTTATTCCTGTGGAAAGCCAGGTCACATAGCCAGGTTCTGCCGATCCAAAGGGAAGTCGGGAAAAGGGAAAGGGAGGGGCCCGGCCGCGGGCCCCCCCCCCCCCCCCCCCCCCCGTGCTCGAAGACAGCGGCCCCATTACTATGACTATCCCCGTGAGGGTTGACTATAGAGAAGGGACACAGCAGAGAGAGATCGGGCCTTGGGAAACCTCGATGATTCCCATTGAGCTAAATATTTTCCCAGCGCTCATCACAGGGGCTGAGAGATGTGTGGACTTAGTCACCCATACCCAGGTCATTTTTGGTCCCGGAAGTCCCACATCCGTAAGGGTCACAAACCCCCACCCCTTTCCCACCTTGGTAAAACAGGGCCAAGAGGTAGGAAAGGCGCTGCCCTTGCGGGCCCCTCCCGCTCATGTGAACTGGGTCCACCCGGTCAGCTCTGGGCGACCACTGTTAACCGTCACGGTGGAAAATCAGAAGCTCGAAGGGATAATTGACACTGGAGCCGATTGCTCTGTCATAAATAGGGGACAGTGGAGGCGCGAGTGGCCACTCCTACAGAGCCCTCAAGCAGTGACGGGGGTGGGGGGCAATAGATCTGCCATGAAAGCAGCACACGCCTTACGGTGGTCAGCTTTGGAAGAATCTGGACTCTTCACCCCACTGTGCCTACCCGACCTCCCTTATGCATTATGGGGTAGAGATATCTTGAGCCAGCTTAACCTGACACTTGCCACCCCTGATAGCCTGCGGGGAAATTAATTGGGGCCACTCTAGAGATGAGCTTTTCCCCCAGAATAACATGGATTAATAAGAAACCTATTTGGGTTGAGCAGTGGCCCCTGACAAAAGAAAAGCTCATCGCCCTCACAGACATAGTAATGACCCTCCTGCACGAGAACAAAGTGGAACCGTCCCTTAGCCCGTATAACTCCCCCGTCTTTGTCATAAAAAAGAAAGGGGGGAGTTGGAGAATGTTGATTGATCTTCGGGCAGTAAATGCCAACATGGTACCCATGGGGACCCTCCAACCTGGTCTCCCTATGCCCACTGCAGTCCCGCAAGGGTGGACTATTATAGTGATTGATGTTAAAGACTGCTTCTATAGCATTCCCCTCCACCCGGAGGACAAAGAAAAATTTGCCTTTTCCCTCCCCGCGATCAATTTCCAAGCCCCCAGTAAACGTTATCAGTTCACCGTCCTACCTCAGGGAATGGCCAATAGCCCCACCCTGTGCCAGCTTTACATGGATACTCTGCTACATCCTATCTTTTTAAACAGAAAGGGGGAGTTGGCAGGTCACTGACCCATTCAGACCTGTCTCAGGTACTATTTACCATGAATTTCCTACAAGTCAGGGATGACGGCACTACAGCCGCCCAGAGATTTTTCTCCCCAAAAGGACATGCTAAGAAAGAACCAACACTCCTGCCCTCTCCCACCAAGGCCCTACCAGGCTCTAAAGTCATGTGGAGAGATGAAGAGGGAGGTTGGCATGGCCCTGTAACGGTAAAGAACAGAAGACAGGGCCACCTGTCATTTCATCCCGAGGATAAGATAGAAGAGCCAGAAAGATGGCTCCCTGTTTACAAGATAAGAGACCTTGATTAATGCCCAACCCTACGGGGTGAGAGGAATTTCTTTCTTTTTCAGGCCTTCTGATCATCGTAGGGATCCTTGGAGGTGCTCCATCTGATGGAAATCCGACATGGGGAATACTCCGAGTTATTCCCTCTCCCCTTCCGTTAGCACGGAACTCCCCGATCTACCCTCGCCTGCTAGTGACCAATACATCGATGGGGCTCCCTTCTGCCTCGGTGGGGCCCCTCATGTGTGGCCACAGGGGAAGACATCGAGGATCCCATACCATGGAGGGATTGCCAGATGGCGGGAGGATACCCCCTTGAGGGTGAACAAGGACGCTGATTCTGGGAATCACCCTACTTGTTGTCTGTTTCTGCCGCCTAGCTAGGCGACAGAGGGGCTATATGCTTCTTACTCAGAAAGCCTTCATGGCCATGGAGACGGGGGAGGATCCCCAAGTCTGGCTAGCCGCCATGCATGACATGTGACACCTAGGGGTAAGACGAGGTAAACCCCAAGACGGGCAACTTCTCCTGACCCAGCCACCTAAGACGGGCAAGGTCCTGGGTTGAAGGAGATGACCTAAGACAGGGTTCCTCGCCCCCGGCGGATCCCCAAGTCTGGCTAGCCGCCATGCATGACATGTGACACCTAGGGGTAAGACGAGGTAAACCCCAAGACGGGCAACTTCTCCTGACCCAGCCACCTAAGACAGGCCCTGAGGGTGTCGGGCGCCTAGGACCGGGCAAGGTCCTGGGTTGAAGGAGATGACCTAAGACAGGGTTCCTCGCCCCCGGCTATCAGAGGCCAGTAGAAATGACACCGCTTAAGGCTAACCTCAGCACCGCTTAAGGTCACACCAAGTGATAACCTTGTAAAACAGAAAGGGGGAGATGTTGGGGGGCGGGGGGAAGAGGCTTGGCGGTCGCTTAGAGGGGGAAACATAATCACCTTATAAGGGAATGTTACAGAACTCGGCCCCTCATTGAGTAAGAGTTCATGGGAGGGAGGACAGAGGGGATAAAAGTGTCTGCTGAGAGGTGGGGGGGAGCGGGAATGTGATCACAGAAGAATAAAGACTGATTACCCACCTCAGGCGCTCTGTCTGGTTCTTCCCCCATCAAAGAGTGGGGGCCGGAGGTACCCCGAAGACTCATCACGCGTTGGACTGGTGAGTAAGAGGACGGACTAGCATAAAGAAGCCGGCGTTGTAAATAAAAACCCGGCATCACCCCTTACATTCCTACAAGATTGAGTTCTTTCCATGTCTAATTTAACTATGGTGATTATTCACTCTTTACAATAAACATACCTTTCAAATACTAAATTAAAAGGCATAGTGGTTATGCACCCAAGAGTATTCAAATGAACTGGAGAGAAAGCTCTGCTTGGAAGAGTTATATTTTCAAACATGGGTTGACCTTATGAATTTTCTGGTATTCGATTAGAGAACAATTCTTGAGGAAATTATTTTTTTTTTAAAGTTAAGTGAATGAAGTCTCTTAGGCCACCTCAGATGATATTATTATTTAGTTCAGATTTTTATACCTTATTTTGGCAAATTCACACATAACAACTGTCCTATATTCCAATTTGTCTTTGAACCTCCCACCTTCCTGAAGTATTATAGACAATGCAGCTTCTCTAGGGCATTGAAAATATTGCCCCATTGATATGTTAACGACATAGTCTCCAGAGGAATCATCATTTCCTTAAGGCAGATAGATGTTTATAATGTAGGGGACTTTGAAAAGCTTACAATATTGTTTTATTTCAGAAAGGCACACAAGATTCTAAAATATTAGTGCTTCATTATTGTCTTATTAGAGCTAACAAATATCATGAGGATTTGACTAGATAGGCCATTCCCCATAGAGGCAATAATGCACTTTTTAATAGACTACAAGAGGAGTAGAAAAGCTTTTTTCAGTGGGGATTAAAGTATCTGGAACATCAATAGATTACTTAAAATTAAATGGAGAAATAATACTGGCATTTTTAAATTTAGTTTTATTATTTAGGGTTTAAAATTTATTTTCATCCCTTTGTGCATGCATATTTCCAAGTTACAAAATTTCCCTCTACTGTCCCTCCCAACCCCCTCCCCTCAGCAGGAAATAGTCAGGTTAGCATTTTACATAAATAATGTCTTAAACATATTTACAAATAAGTAACTTTGGCAGGAGGAATTAGGTTTAAGGAAATGAGATACAGAAGAAATAAATTTTCTAAGATTCAGAAGGGTTCTGGAATTTTCTAAACCTAAGAGTTGCATAAATTACTTAGTCTCAGCAGAAATGATGTTTTGTTATATTTCTTGACAGTCAACTGTTAGGTTTGCTATCCCTCAGAAATACAAGGTTATCCTGGTGGCTATATAAATATAGTGAGCCTTACAAAAATTGAATATAAGAACAAACAAACATTGAATTAATAAAAATAAGGGAAATGGGAATGGATGAGAATGGGGAAGGGAATAGAAAGGAGAAAGAAAATGGAAAGAGGAAGGAGAAAGAGCAGGCTAAAGCAAGAAGAAAGGAAAAGGAAAAGGGAAATGGAGGAAAAATCATTTTAAAAGCAAAAGGAGACTGCAGAATATTGATGTAACAAACTTAAAAATTCAAAAAAAAGGTTGTTTTTTGTTGTTGATAATTATATGGCTACTGTTTCATCTGTAAAGTAAGGGGAATATATAAAAATCTACCAATATCTTTTGCAGATTGTTAATTCTATGACTTTAGTGAGTTAATAGTATTGTGTTGATATTTTTTTTGAAAATTAGAAGTTCATTACTCTTTCTATTTTGTGAAAGCTCAATTTATTATTCGCTAAATTATAATCTTATTGGTCGGTTATGTTTCTGATAGTAAACTACAGAAAAAAGAAATGGTAGATTCTTTGTGGGAAATATGATAGGGAATAGTTATTGATGCCTTTCTATGTTGTTTTGCATGCCATCTTAATTCAAGGACAGGAAATAGTCTAAATGACCTTTAGATTTCCATGCTACATCAAGAATTCTTTGATTCTTAGATGCTATTTTGAATTCAAAAGATTACTTTTTAGATAGATGTGATCTGGCCCTGAGTCAGAAATGAAGTCTCTCCAGGATTCCTACCACTACCAAAAGGAACCGGGAGTG
Organism: Macrotis lagotis; assembly: GCF_037893015.1. NCBI lineage: Eukaryota > Metazoa > Chordata > Mammalia > Peramelemorphia > Peramelidae > Macrotis > Macrotis lagotis. Next base: position 189,093,658 of record NC_133660.1, read on the forward strand.
GAAATTGCAATTGCTTCTTGGCCTGAGTCTCGTTCCTTCCTGCCAGCTTTCTATGGCAAACTCCTCTTACTGTTCTGAGTTTAAATTGGGACTATCCTTGTCTCCAGGACCATGAATTTTGCAATAAATTTAAGTTGAAATGTACTTCCATGATCAGTTAATGTAACATCCACATTTTATAAGTCATGGGATCCTAAATTTAGATCTGGAAGGAATATCTAAGAGTATTTCATCTGGAGGCTCTTAACATTTGGAGGTTTCGAATATTTTGACAACTGTATTGAATTGAAATTCAATTGGTATTTTATTTAGCATATCTAAAAACATAATTCTAAGAAGGAACCAAAAGACTTCACCAGACTTTCAAAGAGTTCCTTTAAACAGTGAATGTTAAACTCCTGATTGAGTTCAATGCCCTCATTTTACAGATGAGAATACTAAGAAACTGAGAGGTAAAAGCACATTCCACCTGTAAAGATCCAAAGGTAGTTCAGCCTCCAGAGAGACAATACTCTTTCTGTTGAACCACATATGAGGTAAATGAAACCATTAGAAGAAAAGAGACTAATTCAAGATTATAAAATTAGAGTGGTGGTGCTAAAATTTGACAAAGGACTTTTGGATCAAAGTATCATATTTTTCCAGTTATGACCCTGTGACTGATATATAATTAAAAAAGAGAAACAGATGACATGATAAGTAAGGACCCTTCTATTTCTGCATTTTATGTAATCAGTGCTCTCAAAGACACTATGTTATGGGAGCACACGTATTAGACTTGATCTTAGGGTCAAATTAAAAAAAGGACTTCTTTTTTTATTTCTCCTACTCAGAATATATACTTTGGGAAATCTCAAAAAACAGTTTATTTAGGTTTAAATAAACAAGAGTAAAAAAGAACTTTAATTTAGGCATAAACACTTGGGATAATAAGAACATATAAAACAAGAGATTTTAATAAAGATATCCTGCAGAAAATTCAGGAAGAACAAAGTATTCAAAAAGGGCTAGAGTAAAAAGAGACATATAAATACTAAAAAGTATTCATAGGATTCTATAATATATCAATGCAATTCTCTTCTCAATTCTGTATCAGAATCCTATAATGTCTTCCGAAGTTGCAAATGGAAGTCCGAAATAATTAATATGTGATATATGAGGATACATATATGAATACATATATATATATATATATATATGAGAGAGATACAAACAGAATTCTCAAAAAATAAACATTTAAGTAAGCATATATTAGGTTTAGAGTTATAACGTGCTTTACATATCTTTATGACAGTATGTGACATAAATGCTAGTATTAACCCCATCTGGAAAAAAAATGAAAGAGTTTAGGTAAGTTGTCCAAGGTCATGTACCTATTTAGTGATTAAAGTAGGATTCCAACTCAGAAATGAGTTCCAAGGCCAGTATTCTATCCATTAAGTTGCCTAGCACAGTGTACAAGAAACCTTAAAAATTTTATGTGTTCAATTATCCTTGATGAATTAATTCATATTAATTTTATTTTAAGAATTTGCTTTTCCATTCATAATTTATAGCTCTGTCTACTTGAAACAAAAGTGATTAAGAGGGGATGGTTTGTGTTCTGTACATTGATTTTTTTGGAACATTATTCTTTTTACATTAAATTAATATTAATATTCAGATGTTTCATTATATAAATTTTCTCCACTATGACTTTCTCCTAATCTCACACACACACACACACCCCTACATACACTCACACTCATTCTTTTTAAGAATGCCTAGCAGAAGAATTATCTTATGTCTTTCATCATTTCATTTGTGATATGATAGAAATTATTTCAGAAGAAATAGAATTGCAATAGAGACTCTTTTTAGGAATCCTTTTATGACTTGAATTCATATTCCCTCTTCTCATTTATTATGATTAGGCAAAAAGTGGTCTTCTTCAGGAACATAAACTAAAAGTTGAGGTTGAGAGATCAGGCTCTGCAATCAGGTTAAATTGGACTGTAAATATAAATCATCTAATAATGACAAATACATTATGATATGATAGTTTGATTCTGTTAGAGTTAATAATAATAAATCCTCATCTAAAAATCATTTTCTTTGAATGGGAGATATTCTCTATAAAGATTGGGAATTGGCCATAAAGAAACAATTCTAACAGCAAGTAAAGGAATGTGTTATATATATTTAATTTATTATATAATATAATTCCCAAAAGATACAATTGTGTTTAATAGGCCTCTGACCTTCATTTTTTACTAAGAATATGTTAATTTATTAATTTCTATACTTTTGGGGATCCAAGATCTCACTGATAATGGTACAGATTACAACTGGTAAAAATTACAACTCATGCTGACTTTTAAAAAATAATAAATCTGCATAATTATTTTTTTATTTTTGAAAGGCCATAGGATTAAGTGACTTGTCCAAGGTCACACAGCTAAGTCATTATTAAGTGTCTGAGGCTGAATTTGAGCTCAGTTCCTCCTGAATCCAGGGCCAGTGCTCTATCTACTACAACACCTAGCTGCTCCTGCTATGTAATTTTTAATTCAACTATTTTATTGTATTTTTTCCAAGTACATGCAAAGATAATTTTCAACATTCTTCATATTGCAAGATTTTGAGTTCCATATTTTTCCGCCATTGTCCCTTCCCTCTATGGCTAAGACAACATACTGTCTGATATGATGATGATGATGATGATGATGATGATGATGCTTGTCCCACGTTCCTGAAGAAGACCAGGACATCAGGGAGGTGATGCCATGACAAGCCCATGAACTGGATTTGAATGAAAGGGGCCTGTGATAAGTCACCAGTCTCACTTTCTCCAGAATAATCTCCAGATATGAATCAGGAGTACTCTGGATATGAAGGAATCAGCGTTAAGTGACTTGTCCATGGTTACATGGCTAGGAAGTGTTTTGGGCTGGATTTGAATTCCCATCCCCTTGATGCCATGGCCAGTGCTTTATCCTCTGTGCCACCTAGCTGCCCTATCTGATAGACAACTGTCTGATATGGATTTCACATGTAAGTCTTGTTTAATATATTTTCTTATTAGTCATGTTGTCACTAATTTGGGTATAGGGTGTGTTCAAGGAAGATTAGTACCTCTGGTGTAAGGGCTACTGAGTCCTCTTTGGTTTAGGAAGTAATGTAATTTAATTTCAATTTTTTCAGAATGAGATAATTGAAATTACAAAATTCTAAGAAGAAACCATTTCTTTTGTACATTATTGTTAAGAGTAGGAAAATATGTCGTTATTTAAAGCATTATAGAAGTTTTAGACTTGTCACATAGGAAGAGAGACAGAGATGCAGAGGCAGGGACTAATAAACATGGTTTCATTTGTTATGGGAGATACTCTGAATAAAAAATAAGTCGTTATACCAAAACAAATTCATATCCTTGCAGCAATTTATAGGCTTTGAGAGATGCTTTTACTAGTAACATATTGAAAGATTTGATCAGGAGCACTCAAAGAGTATGAAAGAAGGGCTTGAACAGAAGCATTCTCTATATATTTTAACCTATCTAACTAACTAGCTAAATAGTTATCTCCTGCATAGAACTTATATAAATACAGATATGTATGATAAATTTTCTTCTAGAAATTATTAAATAGTTAGAAATGTGAACACATAAAATCAACAATAATATTTGGTGCATCTGTGTGCCTTTTGTGTACTTTATAGCAATGAAATCAAACTGTCTTAAACTGAAAGGAACATGTCCTTTTAATAATTTAAAAATATATTTAGATCATTCCACTCATATAAAGAACCATCTGATATATTTCTATTTTATGGTTATAAGAAGCTTTCTATTCATGCCCCATATTAGAAAGATATGATTTAAAACTTCATATGTACAAGACAAATAGATAAATTAACATCAAAGCTAAAATTATTACTAGCCTAATTTGAGGAAAAAAACAGTGAATATGATAGTTACAGCAAAACAAAAACTCTAATCTAAATATAGAAGGGTAATGAATGTAATTTTCTTTTCTCCAGACAGATCACCAGCAGCCTATTTTACTTGTTTTAGCTGTTCAACTGTTATATATTCTATAACTCTCTCAGGATAAAAAAAAATCTTTACCTTTTAAGAAACATAGTATTAAATTATGTTGCTTCTCCCTTAAATGTGGCCTTAATAATTTTTTACAGTTGATTATTGTAAAACCAAATACATATAAATGGAGCATAAATAAGATAAATTTATATATATATATATATATATATATATATATATATATATATATATATATATACAGAGAGAGAGAGAGAGAGAGAGAGATTTCTAAGTCCAGAGCATTAAAACAATCACATTGAATAGAAACAAATTGCAAGTTAATGAAGAAAATTAGACATTTTGTTGCATTCATTTTCTAATTGTCATATAATGATAATTAACATTATTACTTTTTTAGGACAATTATAAAGGAAATTTCCATTAGATTGCCAATTTGTACCTGCTTCTTACATATATCTCTTCAAAATAAATGAAAATTAATCTCATTCTTCCTAGTAACAGATATCATTTTTGTTTTAATTATTGTTGTTTTTCAATATTAATTGGGATCAATCACAGACTTGTGCTGTGCCTTCCTAAGGACCAAGATTTTTGTTTTGTTTTTGCTTTGTATTTTACTTTTTCTCTTAATAATATTTTACAATATAATAATAATAATAATAATAATAATAATAATAATAATAATAATAATTAATAGTATTTTATTTTTTCCAAGTACATGTAAAGAGTATTTCATTAATTTAACAACATTAATTTTCATAAATTTCTTGGGTCCAGATTTTTGTTCCTCCTTTCCCTTCCCTCTACCACTATCAATATAACAAATAAGCTGAAAAAAGTTTATACATGTATATAGTGAATACTTGTCTTGTGGTGAAAGGAAAATAATAATAAAAGCAAAAAGTCACAAGGAAGGAAAACAAACAAATAAAAAACAGTAAAGTGCTTATCTCTTCTATAACAAATATTTTGGAATTGTCTTTGATCATGGTATTGCTATGAAGGGCTAAGAGCAACACTCCTGGTTCTGATCACTTCATTCAGCATCAGTTCATGTAAGTCTTTCCAGATATTTCTGAAATCTGCCTGTTCTTTATTTCTTAAAGAACAATGGCATGTCATTACAATCATATCATACAACTTCTTAAGCCATTCCACAGTTAATAAGCATCCACTAAATTTCCAATTTTTGCCATGACAGAAAGAACTCCTATAAATATATTTATACATGTGGTTCCCCCCGTCCCTTTATGATCTCTTTAAGATGCAGAACTAGTAGTTGTATTGATGTATCAAAGGGTATACACAGTTTTATATTCTTTTTGGGCTTATGTCCAAAATGTTCTGTAGAATGCTTGGATAATTTCATAATTACACCAAAAATGAATGTGACCCAATTTTCCCACAACCCCTCCAATATTGATTATTTCCCTTTTCTATTATTATAATCAATCTGCTATGTATACAGTGACAACTCAGATATGTTTTAATTTGCATTTCAATAATCAATAGCGTTTTATATGACTTTAGATTGCATTAATTTCTTTATTGGAAAACTGCTGTTTATATCCATTGAGCACATATCAATTAGGGAATGACTTATCTAGTCATGAATTTGATTCTGTTCTCTATGTTGGAAAAGAGAATTTTTATTAGAAACACTTACTATAAAAATTGTTTCCTAAAAAATGTGCTTTAGCTTGGACATCAAGATTTTATATATCTATATCTATATCTATCTATCTATATATATAGATAGATAGATATATAACAAGTGCATTTTATTTGTGAAAACAGTAAAGAATATTAGAGAAAATTCAATTTGCATTATGCACAGTGTCACTGATAAAATAAACTAGTATGTCATTTAAACTGTGTTTTTCATCTGTGCTTATTCAAAAAGTCTTAAAGAAGTAGATAGTTAACTCAAAAGCTGCAAGGAACTCTCACATTAATTTCATTTGGCTTATCACAAGTTTCCTTTTTTTTAGGTTTTTGAAAGGCAATGGGGTTAAGTGACTTGCCCAAGGTCACACAGTAAGGTAATTATTAAGCATCTGAGGCTGTATTTGAACTCAGGACCTTCTGACTCCAGGGCCGGTGCTTTATCCACTGTGTCTCCTAACTGCCCTGACAAGTTTTCTAAACATGAATGCTTTGTAGTTATTCACTCTAACTTTTGAAAGGTTTCAAAATTGGAACAATAGTGAAGTTATATAATAAAAATGTATTAGTTGGTTCAAGACTATGCTTTATTCAAAGTAATTCTCTGATTTGGAGTTTTGTTTTTGCTTTTTTTTTTTAAGGGAATGTCTGACTAGGAATATATATGTTAATTTGGAATGTAGAAGGAGGGATTCCATTAGAATGAGATAGGTAAATGTTTTTGTTTTTCTATTTTTTTTAAATGGGAGAAACATGATCTAAAAAAAAAAAAGAACAGCAACCTAAAATTGAATGACTGTGTTCATAGAACTAGACAGTCTGGGACTTTACATGAGTAGTTAATAATGCTCTGACAATGAAATGAAGGCCTAGACAATGATTCACTTTGATTTTTGAGTATATGGAGAGTTAATTGGCATTGAGCAAAAGATTAAGTATCTTCTGTATTCATTCCATGGTTTAGAGATATTTGTGATGGTATTAAAAATACTTCATGGGGGAAAAATTCTTAATCTTTCAACTTTACTAATCAGAATTATGATGGTTTTGTTATTGTTTCACCAGCAAGAAAGGAAATGCGTAGTGATGAAATTTACATTGATAGGAAAATATGTGACACTCCTTCATTCTCTCTCAAAAATAAACACAGAAAGAGACTAATAATGAATCATTATACCTCAGTAGCTTACAGGTGATATTAAATAGCTATGAATACCAGATAATAATCTCATATTTATAACTATAATATTTATTTTAGTGATCCAAAGTACAATAGAAAAATCAAAGTAGAAAGCAGTAAAGTATAATAATTTGGAGGCATTTTTCAAAGTATATACCGACAAATCAAGAAATATAAGTGAAATGGATGAATATTTACAAAAATATAAAGTGTTAAGAATGAGAAAAGAGGGAATAAATGTTTAAATAAACTCATTTTAGAGAAAAATTATTATTATATTAGAAATTTTAATTTTTACAGTAAAAGGTGAATAAAAATGAAGGATTTAGAACAGGTGATGAAGTATCAAAATGCTTACTCTTTGCAAATTACAGATAGTGTACTTAAAGAATCAGAAAATCAATTAGCAATTTGAAACAATTAACAGTTTTAGCAAGGTAGCAGGATATTAAATAAATGCACAAATCCTCAGAATTTTTATAAATTATCAATGAAGCCCCAAAGCAAGAGATAGAAAGAGATATACCATTTTAAGATACTATAAACAAAATAAAATATTTGTGAAGCTACCTCCCAGGGCAATCCTAGAAACTATGTGAACACAATTACAAAATACGTTTCACATAAATAAAACCATATCTTAACAATTGGGAAAATATAAATTGTTCATGGTAGGCCAAACTAATATTATAAAAAATGAAAATTCTAATTAAATTGAATTGCTTATTCAATGACATTCTAATCAAACTACTTAAAAACTATTTTTAGAGAACTAGAAAAAAATAGTAACAAAATAAATCTGGAGAAACAAAAGTTCAAGAATAATAAGGGCATTAATGAAAAAAATGCAAAGGAAGGTGGCCTAACTATAGTTGATCTAAAACTATTTTATAGATCAGAAGTCATTAAAACTATCTGGTACTAAGAAATAGAGAAATTGATCAGTGGATTAGATTAGGTACAAAAGAAACAATAGTTTCCTGACTATAGCAATCTGTTTGATAACCTAAAGATTATATCTTCTGGGATAAGTATTCATTAATAGACAAAAACTGCTGAGTAAGTTCAAAATAATATGACAAAAACTAAGCATAGACCTACATCTCACAATTTTCACCAAGATAATGTTGAAATGGATATAGAATTTATATATAGACAGTGATGCCATAAACAATTAGAAAAATAATAAGAGACTATCTTTCACATCTTTGGAAAGGGAAGGAGTTTATAACCAAACATGAGATAGAAAATATTGACTACATTAAATTTAAAAAATTTTGCAAAAAGTGAAACCATACAGTCAATATTAGAAGGAACACAGAAAGTTGGGAAACAATTTTTGCAGCTAGTGTTTCTAATAAAGAACTAATTTCTAAATTATATAGAGAACTCAGTCAAATCTGTAAGAATACAAGTAATTTTCCAGTCAATAAATGGTCAAGTGATATGATCAGACACTTTTCAGATGAAGAAATTAAAGTCATCCATTGTCTTTGATTCAAATCATTATTGCTTAGAGAAATGCAAATTGAAACAACTCTGAGGAATCACCTCACACCTATCAGATTGGTTAAAATGACAAAAAAGGAAAATTATCAATGTTGCAGACAATGTGGGAAAACTGAACTGCTAATGCTCTGTTAATGGAGTTGTGAACTGATCTGAGCATTCTGGAGAACAATTTAGAACAATGCCCAAAGGACAATCAAACTATGCATACTCTAACTCAGCAATAGGTGTATTTCCCAAAGAGAGAATAAAGGGGAAAAGACCCACATGCTCAAAAATATTTATAGCAATTTTTTGTAGTGGAAAGGAATTGGAAATTGAGGGGGTGTCCATTAATTGAGGAATGACTGAACAAGTTATGGATTATGAATTTTATGGAATACTATTGTTTGTAAGAAATCATGACTGGCCAGACTTCAGAAATGCTTGCAAAGTTTTGCATGAACTGATGCTGAGTGATGGAAACAGACCCAAGAAAACGTGCATTTCAACAGCAACATTGTGAGATGGTCGCAATTGAATGACATTGCTCTTCTCAGCAGTTCAGAAATTAATGACAATCCTGAAAGACACGTTATGGAAAATACCACCCACATTCAGTGAAAGAACTGTGGAGTCTGAATTCAGAGCACAACATACTATGTTCACTTTTTAAAAATTTAAAATTTTTCCCTTATCTATTTTATCTCTCAATTTTAATACTTCTTTTATTTAATTTTAATAGCCCTTTTTTGCGTTCTTATCATTCATTATTGAAGAAGGGCAAAATGGCATTACTATGTCAGAGAAAAATTGCATTATGTGTAACTGTAACTGGTCTGATCAATTGGAGCTTGCATTACTCTAGCACAGGTCAAGCACAAATCAATCATATGAACACCTAGAGTAGTTACTCTAAACTTACATATCTGTTTCAATTCTGCCTTGCTCATAGAGCACCCTCTTTGATGAGGGCACATTGTGAGGGGTGATCCTGTACCCAAACAATTGTAAAATTCTTAAGAGAGACCTTTGGGGTGTCCCTATATCTCTTCTCTTGACCCTTGTGAGTACTGGTCCTTTGTGAGTTCTACATAAAAATAATCTTTTTTGACAGTTGTATATTTGGCATTCTAACAATGTGACCAGCCCATTGGAGTTGATTCTAGCAATGTTTGATTGTCTGTTTAGTTCAAAAAATTACCTCAGTTCTGATGCCTTCTCTTGTTAGGTGATCTTCAGGATTTTCCTAAGCAAGTTTAATTGGAAGTGATTCAATGAATTGGCATGGTGTTTCAGGGAATAAGTCTAAATATTTTCCCCCATACTTAATTTCTGAGTTTCCTTAATACTGAGCTAGCTCTGGAAACTTATATGTGTCAACTTCATTATCAATGTGTTCCTTCCTAGAAAGTACATTGTCAAGGAAAGTGAATACATCCACAGACTTTAAAACTTTTCCTTTTGCTATAATTGATGGTCTCACATATGGATTGTGTAGTGCTGGTTAATGAAGTATAATTTCTTCATATTAACTGTTATCCTAAGAGCAGAGAATCATTGCATCCTTTTTGCTTCTCGGTTTCAGAGACCATCTTGGGTACACGATCAACTTTAAACAAATTATCAAGCATCAGCATGGCCACTTTTCTCTTGACTTGAAGTTTTCTTTTTTTCAAATGAAGAATTTACTAACAGTATGATGGCTTGATGTCATTTGATAACATGGGTGAAAACATTATTCTAAATAGCATGATAATAAGGGCACAGATTTGTTTTATTCCATTGGTGACCAGAAAATCATAAAAGCATTGTCTAGAATCTTGGTAATAAGTCATCATGACATTGATATTTTTTAATTTAAATGTTTTATTTATTTATTTATACAACTACACAGGACGGTATTTTTAATGGTCTTTTTTGGCAATGTTCTTAGTTTTACAATTTTTTTTCTCCCTCATTCCATCTCTTTCCCTTCCCCCTCTCAGAAAGCAATCTGATATAAGCTCTATATTTATAGCCATGCTAAATATTGATTAATACTGCACATGTTGTGAGAGAAGAATCAGATCCAAATGTAAGAATTACATTAGAGAGGAAAAGTGACATGTTACATAAAACAATTTGTTGTTGTTTGTTTTGTTTTGTTTTTACCAAGGCAATGATGTTAAAGTGACTTGCCAAGGTCACACAAGTAGGTAATTATTAAGTGTCTGATATCATGTTTGAATTTAGGTCCTCCTGACTCCAGGGCTGGTGCTCTATCCACTGTGCCACCTAGCTGCCCCAACAACTTTTAAAAATTGAAGATAATATACTTTGGTCTTCATTTAAACTCCACAAGTCCTTCTATGGATATGGATGGTATTTTCTATCACAAATCTTTTTATATTGTCTTTGATTATTATACTGTTGAAATGAACAAGACCATCATGACTTATCAATTAATATACAAAATTGATGAAATTCTCCAGGAAATCAAATTTGACATAATTTTCTTTAAGGCCTTATTGACATGATATCAAAAGCTTTGGGTCACATCTCCATATGCTGGATACAAACCTCTGTCTGCTCCTGGCATTTTTCCTGGAGTTGTTGGGCAGTAAACACTATATCAACTGATCCTGGTCTTTTTTTGTACCACACTGGCTCTCAGGTAGATGACCATCTTCCAAGTAAAGGTTCAGTCTATTGAAGAGGTCTCTGGCAAGAATCTTACCAGAAATTACTAAAAGAGAAATATTTCTCTGGTAGTCATAGGAAAATCTATTCCCTTTATATTTAAAGAAATGAACAATGTAGTTAACCTTGATGCCTTTTGAGGGATAAAAATTTTAAATTCATGAGAAATGGACCCCACCCCCACACACACATACATGTTGTAAATCTCAGTTGGAATTAAATCAACAATATTTGTTTCGCCACATGAAAGAAGTATAATGGCATTCAAAATCTCTTCTGAAGTAGGAGCTTCAGGTAGGGATAGATTGACTTCCACTTAAAATAAATGATCAATATTCTCTGCATTAATTGATGATGGACTGTCAAGAACTGAGAAAGTGATCAGTGTAGCTCTCTAGGATCATGTCCCTATCACTAATTAATATAGCTCCATCATCAGTGAGTAGTTGAATTGCTCTATATGCCTTTGGACCACAAATAACCTTTAAAGGAACATCAAAGTATTTTGGATTGTAACTATCTGCATAAAACTGAAATTGATATGCTTTCATACTGAGCCAAAAATCTTGCATCTATGCCCATCAGTTGGGGAGTGGCTAAATAGGTTATAGTGTATGAATACTATGGAATATTATTGTTCTATATGAAACTATAAATGGTCGGATTCTGTAGAAGAATGACTTACAGGATCTGATGATGAGCAATGGGAACAGAACCAAGGCAACAATTTTCACACTAACAGCCACATTATGAGATGATTAGTTTTGATGGAAACAGCTCCTCTCAGTAGTTCAGGGATCTAGGATAACCATATTATACCAGCTATGGACAATGCTATCCTCATCCAGGGGAAGAAAAACAAAGCAAAAGCAAAAACAAAACCCTTCAAAATCAGATGAACACTTTATGAAAATCATCTCTCATATTTTTATTTCCCTTAATTCTAATTCCTCTCACCAAAAATGACTAATATGAAAACACATTTATCAAAAATAGAGTGGAAGGAAATTTTGTAACTTCAAAATATACATGTGCACATGGATGAGAAAACAAATAAATAAAAGTATTTTGATTGAATTAAACATTGCCTCCTTAGAAATAGATGAACTATCCTGCTGGTAAACCCTGTGTATTCTCATTTTTCATTTAGAGGTTTTTATATTTTCCCAATATTTTCATCAAATCAATCTTGATTTTTGAAAGTTTTCTGACCCAGATGAGCAAATGCAGTGCTGTGTATACCAAACCTCTGAAAGCTTTTCACTCCTTTTCTGTTCCAATATTGCCTACTATGTATTGATTCAACTTTTCCTCCACCTTAACAACAAACTTTTCCTGCTTAAAAAAAGCATTTTGATCTCTTAACATTAATTCTACTAATAGTCATTTTGCCTTGGGACTACCACTTTGGTTGAATGTGAATATTGAGCTTGGAAAGTATGAGGCTGTGATCAGTCCAGCACTCTGTACATCATATTGCCTTTGTCACTCTCACATCCTGTCTGTCCCTTTCCTTACAATCAAACACTCTATTAGAGTGTGTGCTGCGAAGATACATTCAAGAATTTTTATTGCTTTTAGGTAAATGGACGACAATGTTTGTGATAGAAAGTTATGAGATGCATTAGTCTTTGGTATTATGTGACCATTGTTGATGTTTCCAATTCCATTCCATTCCTCTCTTTTTTTCCAATTTCCATTACTGTCAATGTCTGGTAGTCTGAATCTTCTCTAGCATTAAAATCACCCAGAAATGTTCTCTTTTGACCCTTGGATGATAAGGGTCTCCAGGTCTTCATAAAATTTTTCTTTGACTTTACCAGGATTCATCATGGTGGGAGGAACTGATGGTGGTGGCTAGGCATTTTCCTGGAAGTTGCAATCTCATGATCATGAACCTGTCATTCATACCTTTTGATAGGCATACAAGTTTGTTGACTAGATTAGTTTTGATTTCAAAATCTACCCCAAGCTAGGGCAATTGTATTAGACTGGCTTTGGACTATATTGTCCCCATCAAGGGGACGAAAAACAAAACAAACCATATAAAAAACCCTTCAGAATCTGATGAATACTTTATAAAAAGTATCTCTTATATGTCTTTTTTCCTTAATGCTAATTCCTCATACCATGTATTTCTAATCTGTAAGCATGTTTATCAAAATATGTATGTACAATGCTAACCTGACTTTTCATTGCTGAGGGGAGTTTGGTGGGAACGGAGGGTGGAAGGAAATTTTGTCACTTAAAATATATGTATGCATATTGATGAAAATAAGTAAATAAATTTAAAAAAACTACCCCAGCTTTATGTAGTCACCCCAGAAAACCACACATACAACTCTGAATTTTTAGGTGGACTTCATTTGCCCACCTTACTTCACTCAGGGCTGCTATTTGGATATAATATTGGCTGAGTTTTCTTGCAACACGAGCTGTTCATCTTTCAGTTCTATTGGATTTTGTGTTGTCACCACCAATGATGTTATTTGAAAAAGTTTTAGTACATTTTTTGCATACTTTTTGACTACAAGGTAGGATCCCCTCCTGCTGATTTAATTAGACCAAGGTTGAATAAGGAGACAATCTATGGGGCAACTTTTCTAGCGTTCCCCCTCACCCACATACACACACACACACACACACACACACACACACACACACACACACACAAACACACACATAATGATGTGAATAGTGTGATTCTTAAAAGACTGCTTAGACCAGGGGCCTGCCAAATTTCACTGCTGCTTCCAGTGACCCAGAAGCATCTGTTTTCAGGATTGTGACTACAGTTCCCAGTATATCTTCACCTGCTGTTTTTTCACTTGCCTGTGGCTATTGGACTTTGAGAACAAGATGCTAAAATGGTAAGAGTGATATCTTTTGATCCCTCTGTAATTTGGATTTAAGTGAGGCAGAGTTGCATGAAGTATCTCTCTTCCAAAGTCATGGTACAGTGGTCAGATAATGTCAAGACGACTAGTGATGGTTCTAGATACAGAGGGTTTATCTTGGAGTCTTTTAGTCTAACCAATCTCTAAGTGTTCTATGACCCTAGCTTCAGCTGCTTCCATGTTCATTAGAATTCATTTTCTTCTGTGCTTTCCACCAGGGGAACACTTCACATGCTTGGGGTAGACAAACCCCCAATACACTGATAGGTTTGAGACCTCTCAGTTACCCTCAACCTGGTTTAGTCCATCTGCTAAAAAGGTTTACTGGGTAATGATTGCTATACATGCTACAGCTTTTTAAAGTCACAGGTGAGATTAGGTAGCTCAAGTAGACATCAAAGTTGGAGAGCAGGCCCAAAGAGGACTCAGTAGCCCTTACACCAGAGGTACTAATCTTCCTTGAACACACCCTATACCCAAATTAGTGAGACTTATAATAAAGAATGAGACCCACTCCAGAGACAGAGCTGATGGTATCTGAACATAGGTTGAAGCACATTTTTTCTCCCTTTCACTTTATTTCTCGTGAGGTTATTTTTAATTTTTGTGGGAGGAGGGGGATTTGTTTACTCTCATAAGACTATTTTAGTAAAACATAAATAAATAAAAATGTAAATAAAAATTTAAAAAATGAAATTGAAGAAACCATCAATAACTTACTAAAGAAAAAGTAAAAAACATAGATCATCAACATTTCTATATATGAACAACAAAGTCTAAGAGCCAGAGATAGAGAAATTCCATTTAAAATAACTGTAGTCAACATTAAATTCTTGGGAATCCACCTCCCAGGACAAACCCAGAAACTGTATGAACACAATTAAAAACTTCTTACTCCAAATAAACAAATTAAAATTGGAAAAATTGATATCATGGTTTGGTGCCAAACTAATATTATAAAAAATGAAATTCCAAAAATTAATTCTTATTAATGCATTCCAATCAAACTATCAAATAATTATTTTACCAAACAAGAAAAAAATAGTAACAAAATTCATGTGGAGCAACAAAAGGTCAAGAATAGCATGAAAAAGGGGCAGCTAGGTAGCGTAGTGAATAAAGCACCAGCTTTGGAGTCAGGAGTACCTGGGTTCAAATCCGGTCTCAGACACAATAATTACCTAGCTGTGTGGCCTTGGGCAAGACACTTAATCCCGTTTGCCTTACAAAAAAAAAACCTAAAAAAAAAAGAATAGCATGAAAAAGAAGGTGGACTAACTCTACTGGATATAAAACTGAAGCAGTTCATCAAAACTGTCTGGTATTGATTATGAAACAGTAATGGATCAGTAGATTGGGATAGGTTCAAAAGAAACTAAATGTTTCAAATAAAAATTCAAAATTCACATTCCAAATTGTTTCAAAATTTAAAATGTAAATAACTGCAGTAATCTACAGTTTGGCAAACCCAGAAACAAAAATTTCTGGGATAAGCACTCACTATTTGACAAAAATTATTAGAAAAACTGAAAAATAATATCACAAAATTAGGCATATACCAACATCTCACATCCTATACAAAAATAAGGTCAAAATGAGTTCATGATTTATACATAAAGAGTGTCTCCATGGATAAATTAATAGACAAAGAAATTATATATCAGATTTCTTGAAAGGGACAAATTAATGTCCAAAAGAGAAACAAGAAATGACCAAAGAAACTGCATAATGAATGATTTTGACTATACCTAATTAAGAAGTTTTGCACTAATAAAATCAATGCTTCCAACATTAGAGGAAAGCAGAAAGCTGGGAAACAATCTTTATAAATAGGAGTCCTGATAAAGGTCTGATTTCTAAAATATATCAAGAATGCATCAAATTTATGAGATTAAAAGTCATTCCTTAATATATAAATGGTAAAAGAATATGAATAGATAGTTTTCAAATGAAGAAACCATCAGCTCTGTCTCTGGAGTGGGTCTCATTCTTTATTATAAGTCTTTCAAAGAAGTTACTTCCATATTTTTTCCATAGTTGCTACTGATGATTATAATTCCCTCCATCCATTCCTCCCCACTACAATTTATTATATTTTCCCTCTCTTTTAACTCTGTCCCTCTTCAAAAATGTACTGTGGGGCAGCCAATTTGCACAGAGGACAGAACACTGAATGTGCAGCCAGGAGGCCCGAAGCCTATATTTCACCCCAGAGACCCAAGTAACCACCCTGCCCTGTGGTCCTGGACAGGTCACCGAATCCCACCACTTTACAAAAAAGAAAAAAAAATATGTTTTGTCTGACTACTCTTTCCCATGATCTACCCTCTCCTCTATCACCTATATTTCCCCTCCCCACAACCCTTTCTCCCATTCCTTTTCTCGCCTTTGCTTCTAGATTTCAATACCCTATTAAGAATGTATGGTGTTTCCTCTCTGAGTCATTTCTGATGAAATTATAGGCTCACTCATTTCCCCTCACATCCTCCCTCCACACCATTGCAAAAACTTTTCCTTAATTCTTTTTATATGAAATATCTTTGTCTTTTCCATGTCTTCTTGCCTTTTCTCCCAGTACATTTCCTTTTCACTCATGGACTCCATTTTTACAATATATTATATCTTCAAATTCCTCCTCCTGTGGCTTGTCTATATATGCTCCTTCTAACTACTCTAATAAATGAGAAAGTATGTCATATGAGTATTATCAGTGTCATCTTCCCTTACAGGAATTCAAGTAGTTCAACATCATTAAATCCCTCATAATTTGTCCTTCTCATCCATCCTCTCTATACTTCACCTGTACTTGAAGATCAAATTTTCTGTTCAGTTATGGCTGTTTCAACAAATGTACTATTTAATTGAATGCCCATCTTTTCCCCTAGAAGAGGATGTTCAGTTTTGCTGGGTAGTTGATTCTCAGTTACATTCCAAGTTATTTTGCATTCTAGAATACCACATTCCAAGTCCTATGAGTCCTTAATGTGAATGCTTCTAACTTGTGTGTAATATCGACTATAGCTCCAGGATGTTTGAATTTTTTCCTTCTGTCTTCTTGTAATATTTTTCTCTTTGACTTCTGAGATTTGGAATTTGACTATAATATTCCTGGGGGTAATTTTTTGGATCCCCTTCAGGAGATCAGTGGATTCTCCCAATTTCTATTTTTGTCCTCTGATTCTAGGATATCAGGGCAATTTTCCTGTAGAAATTCTTTAGAAATGAAGTCAATGCTCTTTTCCTGTTCATGCCTTTCTGGTAGCCCAACAATTTTTAAATTGTCTCTACTTGATCTGTTTTCCAGATCAGTTGTTTTTTCAATGAGATATTTCACATGTTTTTCTAGTTTTTCATTCTTTTGGTATTGTTTTATTGTTCCTTGATTCCTCTGAAAGTCATCAGCTTCCTTTAGTTCCATTCTATATTTGAAGGAGTTGTTTTCTTCAGAGAGTTTTCTTATCTCCTTTTCCATTTAGCTAATTCTGCTTTTTAAAGTATTCTTATCATTAACTTTTTGGACTGCTTTTTCCATTTAACCTAAACTAGTTTTTAACATGTTGCTTTCTTTAGCATATTTTGGATATCCTTGACTAAGTTACTGACTCAGTTTTCTTGTTTTTCATGCATCTTTCTCATTTCTCTTCCCATTTTTTCCTCTATGTCCCTTACTTGATTTTCAAAATCATTTTTGGCTCCATTATAGCCTGAGACCAATTCCTATTTTTCTTGGAGCCTTTGGAAATAGAAGATTAGACTTTGTCATATTCTGAGTGTGCATTTTGATCCTCCATGGGAGCAAAATAATTGTCTTTAGTCAGGTTCCTTTTTTCTGTTTATTCATTTCCCCAGCCTGTGCTCTGGTTCCTGAGACTTTGAGTATTATTGGGATACTGCCACAAGGACCACAGTTACTTCAAGGTTTTATGAGAGGCCCTCACTACCCTCTTGGTCTGTGGATGACCACAAGCACACCCCTCTGCCCTGGAACTTTAAGGATGGTCCCTGTTCTATGGCAATAAGGGCATCAGATTTTGACCAGCTTCTGAATATGGAAAAAGCACTAAAGTCCTGTCTTGGGGGCAGAGGAGAGACCTTGGCAATTTCCCCCCACCCCCTTATCTTCCATGGCCTGAGTACTCTGGGATCAGCTTTTGGGCAGCTCCCTGCTGGTGGCTCTGTGGGCCTGCTTCCATTGCCTGGGATCTGGGCTAAATTGAGATCCATGCTGAGGGCTCCTTGTTCACTCTGGCAGAGGTTTCTCTCCTGATTTTCTAATTGGTGCTTGGTGTTCCCTGGGGTTGACAGGTAAGGAAACTGCTTCTGCTGCCATGAGTCATTGCTCCCAGGGACCCAGGTATCCTGAGGGTTGTTCTCAGAAGGCTGGAGTTTCTTTGTTCCTGCTGGTGATCCTGGCTACACTGTCGTCCCTTAACCCTGTGGAACAGAGTCTTCCCTTGATCTTCCAGGTTATCTTAGGCTGGATAATTGCCTCACTGGATCTTTCTGTGAGTTCTGTCTCTCAAAAATTTAGTTATAGTCATACTTTTATGGTTGAAATATTTTGGAAGAGAACTCCTGGGAAATGCTGTCCTCATGCTGTCATCTTGACTCCACCTCCTAATGCTGATGATTTCTGTGGGTTTCTTTTATTTCCTCTACTTTGTCAAAGTTGTAAATGATTTCAAGAATGTTTTTGGATGATTTTCTCAAGTTATCTAAGTAAACCAATATATCATCTGCAAAAAAAAGGGAAAACTTTGCTTCCTCATTGTCAATTCTGATTCCTTCGATTTCTTTTGGGGGGCAGTCAATATGGTTATGTGAATCTAACATGGTCCCAGAGCCTAACCCTTTCAAATATAAATGAAGCATCTTCTCTGGCATTCACACCACAGATCCCACCAAGAAAAAGAGAAGCTTCAAAGAAGTTTTCAGCTATAGACATTTTGGAGGGGAAAGAGGAAGTAAAATTCAGGAGGTGGGAGAGTGGGGAAAGAGAGTAGGAGGCTTTTAGCCACAGTGTAATACAGATCCCAACAGCTTAACAATAGCAGATGTCCTTGCAGCTAGATAGCAAGTCAGCAGGGAGGGTCCCAACTCTAAACAAATTATGAACCCTGAAAATACTGGGCTAAAAGAAAGGATTAGGCTGGGAACAATCCTCTACTGTAGATCCTGGACATAAAAGTGAAAAAAAAAACTATGAAAAGGCAAGGTTTACTCTGCATAGGTAACATCTTGGCCAACAATGAGCCAAGGATCAGAACCCAGGCACAGTAAAATAAAAACTTGGATCTATTCTTCAATTTCTTTTTTCTCCTCTTATTGCTATAGCTGGCATTTCTAATACTATATATTGAATAATAATGATGATAATGGGCACCCTTGTTTTACCCCTGATATTATTGAAAAAGCTCTGAGTTTCTTGCCTTTACCTATATTATTTGTTGATGTTTTTAGATAGATAGTACTTATCTTAAGAAAAACTCCATTTATTCCTAAACTTTCCAGTATGTTTTATTGAAATGGATACTGTACTTTTTCTCTCTTTCTTTCTTTCTTTCTTTCTTTCTTTCAATTTTTTGCAGGGAAATGGAGTTAAGTGACTTGTCCAAGGTCACACGGCTAGGCAATTATTAAGTGTCTGATGCCATATTTGAACTCAGGTGCTCCTGACTCCAGGGCCAGTGCTCTATTCACTGCACCACCTAGCCACCCCCAAGTGCTGTACATTTTCAAAGGCTTTTTGACATCTATTGAGATAAATGATTTCTGTTTGTTTTGCTAGTGTTCTGTTCAATTATGTTCATTGCTTTCCTAATATTGAACTATCCCTGCCTACCTGGTATAAATCCTCACTATTATGCTGTATTATGCTAGTACTAACTTGCTATAATCTCATTGCTAAAACTTTATTTAAATTTTTTCATCAGCTTTCATTAGCCAAGAATTTAGACATAAATTGTAACAGCAATAGATAAATGAATAGACCATAAAATTATTTATCAAGGTCTAGAGAAAGAGGATAAATTTATGACCAAACAAAAAGTAGAATACATTATGAACTGTAAAATAAATGATTTTGATTATATTAAATATAATAGTTTTTGCACTAATAAAATCAATGCTATCAAAACTAGAAGGAAAGCAGAAAGCTGGAAAAAAATCTTCACTACTAGGGATACTGATAAAGGTCTCATTTCTAAAATATATAGAGAACTGCGTCTCCCCAATTGATAAATAGTCAAAGGTTATGAATAGACAATTTTCACATGAAGAAATTAAAGCTTTCTATAATCATATGAAAAAAATGATCTAATTCATTATTGATTAGAGAAATGCAAATTAAAACAACAATGATATATCACTTTGCACCCATCAGATTGGTCAAGAGTATAAAAATAGAAAATGATCTAGTTTGGAGATGTTGTTAGAGGATTGGGAAATGATGCTTTGCTGGTGGAATTATGAACAGATCCAATCACTCTGGAGAACAATATGGCACTTAGTCCAAAGAGAAATAAAAATGACATCCAATTCTAGACCTATATACAGAAGAAATCATAAAAAAATCAATAAAGTCCCACATGTTCCAGAATATTCTAAACAATTCTTTTTGTAATGGCAAAGAATTGGAAATCAAGGGATTGCCCATCAATTGAGGAATGATTAAACAGCTTATGGTACATGAATACAATGGAATATTTTTGTTCTATAAGAAAACATCAGTGAGGGGCGGATAGATGGTGAAGTGGATAAAGCACCAGCTTTGGAGTCAGGAGTACCTGGGTTCAAATCTGGTCTCAGACACTTAATAATTACATAGCTGTGTGGCTTTGGGCAAGGCACTTAACCCCATTTGCCTTGCAATAACCTAAAAAAAAGAAAACATAACTGGTCCGACTCTAGAGAAGCATGGATTGAAATACAGGATCTGATGCTGAGTGAAGGAAACAGAAACAATAGAACAATGTCCACATTAATATCAACTTTGTGATATGATCAACCATTATGGAAACAGCTCCTCTCAGAAGTTCAGTGAAGTAGGGCAACTGTTTTAGCCTGGTTATGCATAGTGCTATACCCATCCAGAAGAAGAAAAAAAAAACAAATAACAAAAACAAAAAAAAAAGTCTTTCAGTATCTGATGAACAGTTTATAAAAATTATCTCATGCATCTCTTTCCCTTAAACCTAATACCTCATACAAAAAATGACATCTCTAAACATATTAATCAAAAATATGTATGTGCAATGTTAACCTAACTGATCACCACTGGGGGGTGTTGGGCAGGGAGGGTGGAAGGAAATTTTGTAACTTAAAAATGTACTTTTTTTAAAAAAGATGCTATAAAAGAAAGGATCAGGGGCAGGGCCAAGATAGAGACAAGAAGGAATCGAGTCTTAGGCACTCTCTGGTAAAACTTAGAAACTAAGGACTCTAACTAAAGTTTTGAGAGACAGAACCCACAGAGGGACCCAGTGAGGCAGTTCTCCTACTCAAGGTAACCTAGAAAAGAGCAGAAAGGCTCTGCTCCCTGGCTCAGAGGGGAGGCCTGCCAGAGGGGTGGCCCACCAGATCGAAAGAACTTCAGCCTCCCAGAGGCAGCCCCAGGGAGCTAGCAGCTGCAGCTCACAGCAGCAGGGTAGTCTCCTGAGCTGCACCCCGGGGAGCACCGAGCACAAAGTGGGGGAACAGCCGGGGACCTCTGCCAGAGGGAGCACGTGGAGCCTAGCCCTCAGGGCACACAGTGAGCAGCATGGTCTTTCAGCAGACCTGATCTGGAAACAGAAGCAGGTGGAGCCAGTAAGCAGGAGTCTCCAGGGCATGAGCCCATTGAGCTGAGGGAGGGGGGTGAAGAGAGACTGCAGAGCTCTGTCCTCTGCCTCTGGAACAGGACACTGGGGCTCTGACCACATTCAGATCCTGATCGCAGTCTAGGCCCCCCCAATAGAACAGCAGCCCCCCCCCCACCTCAGCCCTGTTGCAGAGTGGGGCGATGATGGGAATTCTCAGACCAGGAGGGAGGACAGAACCTCACACACTGAGACCCTTGTGGGAGTGCCCCAAAACCTTAGGAAGCATCCCCAAAACATGCCCAGGCTGGGGAAATGAGCAAGCAGAGAAACAAGAGGAAGAGAATTGAGAAATATTTTGCATATGAGCCCAAGAAGGATCAAAATACTCAGTCTGAAGATGAGGAAGCACAAGCTCCTGTATCTAAAGACTCCAAGAAAAACAGAAATTGGGCTCAGTCCATGACAGAGCTCAAAAAAGACTTTGAAAATCAAATGAGGGAGTTGGAAGAAAAACTGGGAAAAGAAAGGAGAGAGATGCAGGAAAAACATGAAAATGAAGTCAGCAACTTAGTCAAGGAAATCCAAAAAAATGCTGAAGAAAATAGCATGCTAAAAACCAGCTTAGGTCAAATGGATAAAAGAGTTCAAAATGTTATTGAGGAGAAGAATGCTTTAAAAAGCAAAATTGGCCAGATGGAAAAAGAGATAAGAAAACTCTCTGAGGAGAACAAATCCTTCAGACAAAGAATAGAATTCAGGAAGATTGATGAATTTACCAGAAATCAGGAATCAATACTTCAAAACCAAAAAAAAAAGAAAAATTAGAAGAAAATATGAAATATCTCATTGAAAAAACAACTGATATGGAAAACAGACTTAGGAAAGATCATTTAAAAAATTATTGGAATACCTGAAAGTCATGATCAGGAAAAGACCCTTGACATCATTTTCAAAGAATTACTACAGGAAAATTACCCTGATATTCTAGAAGCAGAGGGCAAAATAGAAATGGAGAGAATCCACAGATCCCCCCAAGAAAGAGATCCCAAAAAAGCAACCCCTAGGAATATTATAGCCAAGTTCCAGAAATCCCAAGTCAAAGAGAAAATATTACAAGCAGCCAGAAAGACACAGTTCAAATATCGTGGAGCTGCAGTCAGAATCACACAGGACTTAGCAGCAACTATATTGGAAGCTCGTAGGCCTTGGAATATAATATACCAGAAGTCAAAAGAGCTTTAGAATGCAGCCAAGAATGGACTACCCAGCAAGGCTGAATGTCCTCTTCCAGGGAAAAAGATGGATTTTCAATGAATCAGGGGACTTTCAAATGCTCCTTTTGGAATGGACAGAGCTGAACAGAAGGTTTGATCTTCAGATACAGGACTCAGGTGAAGCATGGAGATTGGAGGAGAGGGGGGAAATATGAGGGACTTAATGAGGATGAATTGCATGTATTCCTGCATAGAAAAATGACACTGATAATACTCATATGACCCTTCTCAGTTAGCAGAATAGGTAGAGGGAGATTTTATAGTTGAAGCACAGGAGAAAGCTGAATTTGAAGATAAAATATGGTGTAAAAATGGAGTCAATAGAAAAAAAGGGAAATGGAATGGGAGAAAGAAAAAGGAGAGGGTGAATAGGCCAAGATATTTCATACAAGATTTTTTTTATTACAATGAGCTATTGCAGTGATATGGAAGTGGGGAGGCAAGGGGCAATGAGGGAACCTTTGCTCTCATCAGAGGTGGCTAGGAGCGGACACAGCATATATACTCAATGGGGTATAGGCATCTGGAGTAAGAAGGAGGGGGGAGCAGGGGGAAGGGGTGGGGATGTGAATATAGGAGGAGAGGATGGACCATGGAGGGAGAGTGGTCAGATATAACACATTTTCTTTTTTACTTCTTGCAAGGGGCTGGGATTGGAAGGCCTGTCCAGGACCATGGGGCCAGGTGGATTCTGGGCCTAAGGGGTGGTGTGGGGGCCCAGGGCTTCTTGGCCCCAGGACCAGGGATCTGTCTGCTGTGCCACTCAGCTACCCTACAGCAGAGTCAGAGTGAAAGGAGAGAGAAGATATAGTATATGGTATTGGAGAAATAAGAAAGGAGGGATTTGGGATCCGCAATGGCAACATTGGAAAAATATTGAAGTGACTTTTGAAATGGGCTTACCATAAAGAATGCAATCCAGCCATGACAGAGTTGTTGGTGTTGGAACAAAGACTGAAGCACATTTTTTATTATTATTATTTGAGGGGGTGCAGAGCAAATGGCGCTGGGTGGCCTGCCTGGGGCCACATAGCGGGGTGATCTTTGAGTGTCTGAGGACAGATTTAGACCCGGGTGCTCCTGGCCCAAGGGCCAATGATCTGTTCGATACCCAGCCACCCCTACTAGTATCATTATTTTATTTTATTTTGGGTCCTTTTTTTCCTTCTTTTTGGTTTTTGCAGGGCAGTGGGGATTGGGTGGCTTGCATGTCACACAGCTGGGTGATTGTTGGGTCTATGGGGCTGGATGTAGGCTCAGGTGCTCATGGCTCCAGGGCTGTTCCTTCATCCAAATGCCACCTGGTCATACCTTCAATTATTACTATTATTTTTTTTAATTTTTGGGTTTTTTTTCTCTCCCCTTTACTTTATCGCTCAAGCAAGTCTATATTCATGAGGGGGAGGGGGTATTTTGTTTACTCTTAAACAAGTATATATTATTAATGTAAAAAAACATTTGTACAAAATGAGATAAAAATATACATATACATATGGATGAATTTTTAAAAAATAAAATAGATGAACTTTAAAAAACATTCATTAGGGAGATTGGTCTATAATTTTCTTTGCATTCATTCTTCTGGGTTTAGGTATCAGCACCATGTTGGTGTTATAAAAGGAATTTGGATGAATTCCTATTTTTTGAAATAATTTATGTAAAATAGGAATTAATTGTTCCTAAATGTTTGATAGAATACACTTGAAAATCTATCTGGACCTGTAGATGTTTCTTAGGAATTTTACTGATAGTTTCTTTGATTTCTTTTTCTGGGTTTCTTTAAGTATGCTAATTCTTCTTGGGATAATCTTGGTAAATTTGAATTTTTGTACATATTCCTTCTTGTCATTCAGTTTATCATATCTAGTAGCATACAGTTCCACAAAGTAGCTCAAAACTATCATTTTCATTTCTTCCTCATTGGTTAGTTCACCCTTTTTCAGTTTTGATACTGGTAATTTGGTTACCTTCTTTCTTTTTCTTTCATCAGATTATAAACAAAGGTTTATCTATTTTATTGACTTTTTCGTAAAACCAACTCTGTTGAAATTTTTAGATCAATGGTTTTCTTGTTTTCAATTCTATTAATCTCTCACTTGTTTTTTCAGAATTTTTAATTTGATATTTAATTGGGGAACTTTATTTTGTTCTTTGTCTAACTTCTTTAAGTTGCATACCCAATTCACTGATTTCCTCTTTCTCTGTTTTATTCATAGAAGTATTTAGAGATATTAAGGTTCCCCTCATAACTGCCTTGGTTGCATCCCCAAAATTTGGTATGATGTAGCATTATTATTATCATTTTCTTTCATATAATTATTATTTCTAGCATTTGCTGTTTTATCTAATCATTATTTAAAGTTTAGTTATTTAATTTCCAATTACTTTTTGTTTTATCTCCCTGTGACCCTCTAATACATGTAATTTTTATTGCATCATGGTCTGAGAAGTATGCATTTAACATTTCTGCCTTTCTACATTGGATTATAAGGTTTTTTCCCCTTAGTATATGGTCAATTTTGGTATAGGTGCTATGTACTACCAAGAAAAAAGGTTTCTAAATATATATTTGACAAAATATGACCATGTTTCTTTAACAGTTCATAAACATGTATTTACTCTGACTTTGCATTGTGAGACCTTTTTTTTCATATGCTTATATATAGCTTTAATTTCTTCATTTCAAAACTCTCTCTTCATATCCTTTGACCATTTATAAATCAGTGAATGACTTATAACCTTATAAACTTGATACAATTCTCTATATATTTTAGAAATTAAAAATTTTATCAGAACCCCTAAGTATGAAGATCATTTTCTAGCTTTCTGTTTTCCTTCTAATTTTGGCAACATTGGTTTTATTAGTGGAAAACCTTTTTAATTTATTATAGTCAAAAAATACATTTTGCTATTTATAATGTCTTCTATTTATGCTTGGTCTTGCTTGGTCATAAATTTCTCCCCTTTCCATAGATCTAATAGATAGAGTATTTCTTGATCTGTTAATTGGTCTAAATTGCACTTTATGTCTAAATCCTGTACTCATTTTCACCTTGTTTTGATATCAGGTGTGAGATATTAATCTATGCCTAGTTTTTGCCTCACTATTTTCCAGTTTTACCAACAATTTTTGTCAGATAGTGAGCTCTTATACCAGCAGTTAAAAGTCTGTGTTTGTCAATCAGTAGATTACTGTAGTTATTTAATGCTATTTCTTTTGAACCTATCTAATCCACTGACTCATTACTCTATTTCTTAACTAGTATCAGATAGTTTTGATGACTGCCACTTCATAATATGTATTAGATTAGAAGGTACCTTCATTTATATTTTTTCATCAATTCTCTTCATATTCTTCACTTTTTGTTGCTCTAGATGAATTTTGTTTCTATTTTTTTCTAGCTCAGTAAAATAATTATTTGGTAGTTTGATTGGGACAGCACTGAATAAGAAATTTAATTTGAATGGAATTGTCACTTTTATTATATTAGCTCAACCTAACCATGAACAATTGACATTTTCCAGTTGTTTAGATTTGACTTTGTGTGAGAAGTGCTAGGTAATTGTGTTTATACACAATTTGTCTTAATATGTCTTGCAGTTTTCAAAGAACTCTACATATCATCATTTCATTTGAACCTCAGAGCAGGTTTAGAGGCAGATTCTATATGTAGAATTTCCCTCATTTTATTGCTGAGCGAATTGATGGAGAGCATGTTAATTATTTCCAGACATGAGACATGGTTTGAAATCAAGTCTTTCTGATACCACTTTAAGGACTCTACCTATTATAGATTTTGACAAATGTCTGAGAATGAAGGTGTTAAAATATTTGAAAATGTGCTTTTTTATTAAGATCAAAGTATTCCATAAAATAAACTAAATATAAATTTTATTGATAAATATTCTACCATAAATCTGAGTACAGTATCAAAAGAGAGAGAAAGAGAGAGATGAGAGAGAGAGAGAGAGAGAGAGAGAGAGAGAGAGAGAGAGAGAGAGAAACTATAAGAGCAAACAGAAAGAAACAATCTCTAAATGTAAAGGATGTGAAGGCAAAGAAAAATACTTTAGAACTTTTCTAGTAGAAAATTTAAGTAGCTGGCAGAATTAGCTCTTCTATAAACTTAAAGTGCACGTTTTTGGATTTGAGAAAGCCCAGTTTGTATTGATACTGAAAACATTGCTCACTACTCTTATCTTCCAAGAATTAAGACAAATTTTCTATTCCAAGAAAAATGATATTGCTGAGGTTAGAGGAACTGTTACTCAGAGAAAAATCTATTTCATCATTATCACCACCTAACTACATTTTTGTCCCCAACTTAACTCTCCAATAGTGGAATGAAAGATGCATTGTGCCTTTACTCAATAATATTACACAACTAAATATGCAGGTGAGTCCTATTACAACTAGCATGTTTCTTCATCTAATATTTGGATCTCTCCTTTCATCCAAGTGCCATTGCTTATATTATGGTTAATCCTTAAGTGAAATAAATCAAATTGAATTCATTACTTTTCACTTTAATTAAATGATTCAAAAGATATATAGTAGGACTGATACAGAAGACCTCTATTTGATTTATAATATTGCAATGTCCCACAGAAGACATATGCCATAATCACTTGTTGAGGTATGTGAACCTTGTTGACAGAACATAGTGGCCTATTACCATTCTTCCTCACTGTATGGTTTCCTATAATCATCTAGGAGAGTATGTAAGGGGTGGTGTAGGTAGAGAGATGAAACATGTCTGAAGAACTTTCCTTCTCTGTGGTTTATAAAAGTAATTTAAGCAAATAGTTTAATCCTTTTGAGAAGTTCATTTTCATATACTTTCCCCTAGATTTCCAGTAAGACAATAAGAGGGGGTGTTTCTCTCCCAGTCAAAGTCACAAGACAAATTTCAGCAGAAGCATATGGGAGTGGAAGACAAGTAAATTCCCTAGGAATTCTGAAACCAAAATCCCTAGATTTCCCAGTTCCTGACTATTTTCTGCTATAAGTATTTCTTTTCCTAAGAGTAATTCATCCTTTAGCCATTAGATATTTAGATGTTTCCAGTATGGAAGTTTATTATATATGTCATAGTTTAATGAGTATAAGATTCTGGCTCCAGCCACCTAAAGTAATAAAGTTTTCATACCAACACACTTATGAGGAGAAGGAGTATGACCACTGGATCAATATGCTGGAGAATTTAAGTGATGTAAGGAAGCTAGTATTTGGATCTTAAAAGCTTTCCATGAAAATTGCTAGGAGCTCCTCAGATAGTGTGGGTCCTAAGTGGATGATAATTATATTTAAGGTCACAAAGTCCTTCTACCTGTATTTACACATTACATTATGATGTATTTAATGGTTTGAATGTTTCATTTTTCCTATGTATTATTTTATATTTTTTTTACATCATATGAAGTATAACTGGTAGCAGAAATTTAAAAAGTCATTCCAAGTTTGATGCCCTTAATTATGAAATAATCATCTTTTGGGTGGTAACTTTACTACTCACATTTAAAGGAACTATATACCTGATGCAAATAAATAAATAAAGCTTTGCTTTAAAGATTTTCTTTGAAATCATAAAGTTGGAAAATTAAGCAACCAAAGAGACCCTCTTGCCTTAAGCTAAAGCTTACATTTTAATGCCACATTCCACTTTGGAGGATTGGAAAATTACAACCAGATATCCAGAATTGAATCCAGTCTATGTGAATCTTGTGACATGTATCTGGGCCATTTAACATATATTTCAATTTCATGGTTCCAAAGTCATGGGATGCCTTCCTTCTGAATTAGAGAGATATTATACATTATAATGTTTTGTTTTGAGCTGGAGATTATTTCTCTCTCTCTCTCTCTCTCTCTCTCTCTCTCTCTCTCTCTCTCTCCTCTTTTACAATTTCATCTCTACAGAGAACTCCTTGTGAAGAGTACCATCTTTCATAGTAACCCAGTAATGATTACTTAGTTATATACAGTTGCCCAGGATACTGACCGACTTTTAATAACAGTTCTAAATCATCATGTTTCCAAGATAGAAACTGATATAACTTCTGACCAAGATGGCAGAGAGAAGACAAGTACAGGACCAAAGTCTCCTGATCTTCCCTCATAAATAATATTAAACAAACCTCTTAACAGAAATCTCATTGACAAACCCAGAAATATAAGCCAGGAGAAGAACATCTACCTCAGGATTTGTCTTCCATAATCGTGGGTGAGTCTGGGCAAAGAGGGCAGACTCTGTCAGGAGCACAGGCCAATGAGAGATTGGGAGCCTGGATTAGCAGTTCATTACCCTGATCAGAGGAAGGGCTAGAGCCTGTTCGACTGTGGGGACTTGGGTCAACTATGTAGCAGAGGCATCGGTGGTGGCCCTGATGATCTGGAGCATGCTGGCAGGGCTCGAGGGATAGTTGCAGAGGATGATCCCTGAGCCTCTCGGATTAGAAGGTACTCAGAGTCCACACCTTCAGTTCAGTTCAAGCCTCTTCCCAGAACAAACATAATTACAGACTACCTCTGCCCCACGAACAGGTTTGTGAGCAGCAGAAGCATCTCAGCTGAAAATAGGGAAAGTGATTACCTCAAATGAGGATATAGTCCACCACTGATTAAAGAAAAAAAGAATTTAACTACTTCAACCACTCTCTATAGGCCAAGGGAGAGGGCCTCAATCAGGGTCACAGACACTCCAGAAAAAATAGCCAGCAGCTCCTACTGTCCAGCTGGAGGTATTACAATCAGTAAGTAAAGGCTCTAAGGATCCCAACACCAAACTTCTGTGAACCAGCCCTTCCCCAACACAAGGTCTTACTAAAATAAAGAAAGGCCAGTGATGAGGAGGGTCCATAGAAAAATTTCTGGAAGGGAAAGACCTTAACTCAGAGAGACCTAGAACCTCTGAGGATAATATGATATGGTCTCCAGCACAGAAAGACCTCCTTGAAGAAATAAGGAAGGAGTTTAAAAATCAATTGGAAAATTTGGGAAAAGAAACCCAAGAGAACATTAACACCTTGCAACAAGAAAACAAATCCTTGGAAAATACAATTGGACAAATGATAAAAGAAAATAATTCTCTCAAAAGCTCAATTGGTAAAATGGAAAACTCTTTCTAAAATAGATTTGGCCAAATGTAAAAGAAGTTGCAAAAGGTAACTGAAGATTCTTCTCTAAAAAAAAGAATGAAGTCTTTGGAAAACGACTTCATGAGACAGCAAGATTTAGTTAAACAAAACCAAAAAAGAGAGAAAAAATAGAAGAAAATGTAAAATACCTCATCACCAAAATCAATTCCTCAAGAATAGATCGAGAAGGGACAATCCAAGAATTATAGGCCTTCCTGAAAACATTGAAGAGAAAAAAAGTCTAGACTTAATATTACAGGATTTGGTGATGGAAAATTGCCCTGATAACACGGAACCAGAGCAAAAAATAATTATTGAATTAATCAATCAATTGCCTCCAGAAAGAGATAGTAAAATAAAAACACCAAGGAATGTTGTGGCCAAATTCCAGGACTATTAGATAAAAGAGAAAATCCTGCAGGCAGCCAGAAAGAAACAATTTAAATACAAGGACCCACAGTAAGGATTATGCAGGACCTGGTTGCACCAACATTAAGGAATCAAAAGGCTTGGAATAAGATATTCTGAAGAGCAAGGGAACTTGAAATGCAGCCGAGAATCCACTATCTGGTAAAGCTGAGTCTTCTCTTTCAGGGTAAAAGGTGGACATTGAATGAAATGGAAGACTTCCAACAATTCCTGATGAAAAGACCAGAGCTAAATAGAAAATTTGGACATTAAACAGGAGGTTCAACAGACACATGAAAAGGTAAACAAAAAGGGGGACTAAAGAAAAAAACAACTGCTATCCAATAAGATTTCCAAGCATGGGAAAAAGATTCTCAAAACTCTGAAGAATACTTTCTCTATCAGAGAATAGACTTAGACAGAACTGATGGACACTTATGACTTATCCCTAAGACTGCTACCCAATGGGATGAAACTGGTTTTATCCCTACTTGGGAGAAAGGTTCTAATAACTCTCAAGAATTGTAACTCTGTTAGAGAGAATATACTTAGCCAGAAGTGATGGATACTCAGGAATTTGAATGACTCAGATAGAATGATTTAAAAACACTTCCTCCTTAAAAAGGGAGAATGGAAGGAAATGGGAGGAGGGAGGGGATTGAATGGGGCAAATCTCATTACATTAAGAGGTAGAAAATACCTATTGTAATAGAGGGGAAGAATGGAGGAGATGGGAAATACCTGATTCTTCTTATCACCAGGCTTAGCTTAGAAAACATCTTAATTTACAAGAATTAAAAGGGGAAATGGGAATGGGGGGAGACGGAGACAGGGAGGGGGTAGAAAAGTGGAACTAACAGAAAGAAGGGAATGGGAGATGAGAGGGTGGTTATAGGAGGGAAAACACACTGAAGTGGGGGGTATTCATACCCAAAATACTGGGGAATATGGATAAAGGGGAAAAAAGGGAAAATACAAACAGAGGGATAATAGCACGGAAAAAAAAAATTGAGGGGTGGCTAGGTGGCACAGTGGATAGAGTATGGGCCCTGGAGTCAGGAGTACCTGAGTTCAAATCCAGCCTCAGACACTTAATGATTACCTAACTGTGTGGCCTTGGGAAAGCCACTTAACCTCCATTGCCTTCCAAAAACTAAAAAAAAAAAATTGACACAGTTCTCTGTATATTTTAGGAATGGGTCATTTGTCAGAAATACTAGTTGGGGGGAAGGGGGAAAAACTCAAATGCGGGAAGATAGCATGGACAGCAATAAAGAATTAGTAATTATATCTTTGAATGTGAATGGGATGGATTCTCCCTTAAAACATAAGCAAATAACAGAGTGGATTAAAAACCAGAATCCTACAATATGCTTCTTACAAGAAACTCATTTAAAACAGAGAGTTACAAGAAGAGTAAAGGAGAAAGCTTGGAGCAAAATATATTTTGCTTCAGCTGAACTGAAAAAAGAAGGGGGTAGCAATCCTTATCTCAGACAAAGCTGTTCCAGAAATAGATAATATAAAAAAACACATAAGGAAGGAAACTATTTCATCCTAAAAGGTACCATAGCCAATAAAATGATTTGAATACTGAATATGTATGCACCCAGAGGGATAGCATCCAAATTCTTAGAGGAAAAGCTGAAAGAACTACAAGAAGACATAGACAAGAAAACTCTACTAGTGGGAGATATCAATCCTACTGCTCTCAGATTTAGATAAACTGAATCATAAAATAAACAAGAAAGAATGTAAGGATGTAAATAGACTGTTAGAAAACCTAGATGTGATAGACTTATGGAGGAAATTGAATGGAGATAGAAAGGAATATACCATTTTTTCTGCAAGACATGGCACTTCCATAAAAACTGACCAATTACTAGGGCATAAAAACTTAATGATACATTGCAGAAAGGCAGAAATAGTCAATACATATTTCTCAGAGAATAATGCAATAAAAATCATATACAATATTGGGCCAAGAAAATATTGACCCAAAACTAATTGGAAACTGAATAACCTCATTTTAAAGACTGATTTGATCAAAAAAAATTATAGAAAAAATTAATTATTTTATCCTACATATTGACTATAATGAAACCACATACCAAAAGCTGTGGAATTCACACAAAGCAGCTATCATAGGATATATTATGTCTTTAAATGCTTTTATGAATAAAATAAAGAAAGAAGAAATCAATGAACTAAATATGCAACTAAAAGAATTGGAGAAAGAACAAATTAAAAACCCTCAATTAAATACCAAATTAGAAATTCAAAAAATTAAAGGAGAAATTAATAAAATTGAAAGCAAAAATAGATTGAATCAACAAATAAAACCAAGAGTTAATTTTATGAAAAAATCAATAAAAAACAATAAAATTGATAAATCTCTGATAAATTTGATTAAAAAAAGAAATAAGAAAACCAAATTGCTAGCACCATAAGTGAAAAACATGAACTCACCACCAATGAGAAGGAAATTAAAGTAATAATTTCAAATTATTTTGTCCAACTCTATGACAATAAATTTGACAATCTACGTGAAATAAATGAATATTTACAAAATTCTAATTTGCCCAGGTTAAATGAAAAGGAGATTAAATACCTAAACCACCCTGTCTCAGAAAAAATAATTCAACAAGTCGTCATTGAACCTCCTAAGATAAAATGTCTGGGGCTTGATGGATTCACAAGTGAATTCTACCAAACATTTAAGTAATACTTAGTTCTAATTCTAAATAAGTTCTTTGGAAAAAGAGGGGAAGATGGAACTCTGCCTAACTCTTTCTATGACACTAATATGGTGCTGATACCTAAACTAGAAAGAGGTAAAACAGTGAAAGAAAATTAAAGACCTATCTCCTTAATGAATATAGATGCAAAAATCTTAAATCAAATCTTACAAAAATGTTTACAACAAGTTATCACTAGGATAATACATTTTGACCCAGTAGGATTTATTCCAGGAATGAAGGGTCAGTTCAATATTAGGAAAACTGTTAGTATTATTAATTACATCAGTGAGAAACCTATCTGAAATCATATGATTTATTTCAATAGATGCTGAAAAAGCTTTTGACAAAATACAGCATCTATTTCTAATAAAAACACTAGAGAGTGTAGGAACAAATGGACTGTTCCTTAGAATAATAAGCAGTATCTATCTGAAATCATTAACAAGCATTATATGTAATGGGGCTAGGCTAGAGGCATTCCCAATAAGATCAGGGGTGAAACAAGGATGCCCATTATCACCACTACTATTCAATATCATATTAGACATTTTAGCTTCAGCAGTAAGAGGAACTGAAAGAATTAGAATTGGGAAGGAAGAGAAAAAAACCTCTCACTCTTTGCAGATGGCATGATGGTATGCCTAAAAAATCCCAACAAGTCATCCAAAAAATTACTGGAACCAATAAGCAACTTTAGCAAATTTGCACTATATAAAATAAATCCTCATAAATCTTCAACTATTCTATATATAACTAACAAGATGCAGCAAGAAGAGCTAGAAAGAGAAATCCCATTCAAAGCAACCTCAGACATTATAAATGAACTCGGAGTCTATTTGCCAAAGAAGAAGCAGAAAATTTTTGAAAACAATGACAAAACACTTCTCACAAAAATTAAATCATATATAAATAACTGGGCAAACATCAATGGATAGGTCAGGCTAATATAATAAAAATGACAATTCTAAAAAACTAAACTACCTCTTTAGTGCCCTACCATTCAAAATTCCCATAAATCACTTTAATGAGTTAGAAAAAGTTGTAAGTAAATTCATATGGAGAAATAAAAAGTCAATAATTTCCAGGGATTCAATAAAAAATGAAAAAGAATGTGGCTTAGCTCTACCAGATCTAAAATTATATTTTAAGACATCAGCCATCAAAACTGTCTTGTATTGGCTAAGAAATGGAGTGGTGGGCCACTGGAATAATCTATGTGCAATAGCAGGAAACAATTATAGCAATCTGCTGTTTGATAAACTGAAAGAGTTCAGTTATTGGGATAAAAACTCTCTCTTTGATAAAAACTGTTTGGAAAATTGGTAGTTAGCATGGAAGTTAAATTAGATGAGCACCTCACTCCCTATACCAAGATAAGATCCAAATGGTTATAGTATTTAGACATAAAAAATAATATTATAAGCAAACTAGAAGATCAAGGAGTAGTTTACCTGTCAGATCTATGGAATGGGAAGCAGTTTATGACTAAGGAAATGATGGAGAGCATCATTACAAAAAAAACTAGATGACTTTGATTACATTAAATTAAAAAGCTTTTGCACAAACAAAAGCAATTTAACCAAGATCAAAAGAAATGTAGTAAACTGGGAAACCACCTTAACAACTAGCATTTCTGAAAAAGGTCTCATTTCTAAAATATATGGAGAACTGAGTCAATTTTTTTTTTAAAAAAAGCTATTCTCCAATTGACAAATGGTCAAATGATATGCAAAAGCAATTTACAGATAGGGTGATCAAAGTGATCCATAGTAATATGAAATATGGTACTAAATCATTACTTATTAGATAAATGCAAATTGAAGCATCTCTGAGGTACCACCTCACACCTCTCAGACTGGCCAATATGACCAGAAAGGATAGTGATCCTTGTTGTAAGGGTTGTGGGCACCCTGAGGCACTAATGAATTGTTGGTGGAGCTGTAATCTCATCCAGTCTTTCTGGAGAGCAGTCTGGAACCACACCCAAAGGGCAACAAAAATGTGCATACTCTTTGATGCAGCAATAGCACTACAGGGTCTAAACCCTGAAAAGATGAGGAAAAAGGGTAAAAATATCACTTGTTCAAAAATGTTCATACTAGCCCTGTTTGTGGTGGCAAAGAATTGGAAATCAAGTAAATGTCCTTCAATTGGGGAATGGCTTAGCAAACTGTCATATATGTATGTAATGGAACATTATTGTTCTATTAGAAACCTGGAGGGATAGAAATTCAGGGAAGTCTGGAGGGATTTGCATGAACTGATGCTGAGAGAGATAAGCAGATCCAGAAAAACCTTGTACAAATGGGATTTAAAAAATGGTATTAAATGACTTGCACAAGGTCATACAACCAAGTAAATTTAAACCTTGATGGATTTGCTCATTCCATCAGTGCAACAATCAGGGACAATTTGGAGCTGTCTGGGATTGGAGAATACCATCTATATTTAGAGAAAGAACTGTGGAATTTGAACAATGACCACTTAATTTAGGGGAAAAAACTGATATCTTATTATCTGATCTTGCTCTTATTCTTTATGTTTCTTCCTTAAGGATATGATTTCTCTCTCATCACATTCAATTTGGATCAATGTATACCATGGAAACAATGTAAAAGCTGGTAAATTTCCTTCTTTGGGGGTGGGTGGAGGGAAGTATGATTAGGGGGCAAATTGTAAAACTCAAAATAAATAAAATCTTTTCAAAAAAAGATTGAAACTGAAAACTCAGGTTTCCCTGATTCCAAGGTATATTTCTCTAATTGTTCTAATTATCTCCTCTGATAATTAATAAGGCAGATTTATAGCAGATGTCACAGGAAGCTGGTAGTCAGTAAGTGGTTTTATTGGGAATATAATTTGCAAGCACTTGATGAAGAGGATATAGAACATGGCAGAGGGAACTCCCCACAGCCCACAAAGAATGGATTTTACACCCACAACCACAGATTATCAAGTATTTTGATGTTTACAAATGATGATAGAAAAGAGCTTACCCTGAGTAAACCATTTCAACAAAAAATAGTTGTAAGTCACATATCCAACAAAAGAGATATTCTCCTGTAGTTGGGCCAGATATTTTGATAGTTTGGTGCTAAAACAGAGCCCTGTAAAGGTAAACCACTCTAGTACCTTTATCAAAAAAAATCCCAAATGGTGTCACAGAGTCAGATATGTTTTAAAATCATTAAATAATTTTATTATTTTGGTATTTTGGTGATTCAAAACATGTAAATGATTTGCACTGCCCTATGCAATTAAATTTAGACCTTCAAAAATGGGATTAAATGACTTGACCAAGGTCACACAACTAAGTGAATTTTAAGTCTCTGAGGCTGCATTTGAATGCAGTTTCTCCTGATTCCAGGGTCTGTGCTCTATTGACTGTCTTAAGCACATAGCAAGTATTTTTACCTCGTTGAATCTGAAAACTACCTGGAAGTAAGTCCTATTTTTATACTTACTTTATAGTTGAGAAAACTGAGCCAAACAGAAAAAATAATTTGATTATGGTAACCCAACTAGTAATGGTCTGAAGCCAGTTTGAAGTCAGGTCTTCCTGATTTGAGGTTCAGTAATCTTTATACTTCATCACAAAGCAGCTTTTTTATTTAGATCAAAGATTTTATTTTCTGGAAAGAGCTATCATTTCGGTTTTAGGGAAGAACTTTTTGGAGTACTTTTGAAACTATTTGCGTGTTTGTGTGTGTGTGTGTGTGTGTGTGTGTGTGTGTGTGTGTGCCTGTGTGACACACACATACAAATTGAAATATAAATGTGATACATATATAGTTTTATATATGCATATATATGAAAATAATGAAATTCATGTAAATTGAGATTTACCTTCATTCCTTTTCTGTGTTATTTTTCACAGAATAGTTGGAATGAGATGACATCTTCTCTTATCAATGTCACATATTTTGGAAGATGAGAACTTCCACAGTTTTCAATTTTTCCACTAAAATATTGCTGTAATATTGTCTTTTTGAAGTGTTTCCATTACGATTTTTACTTGAAATAAAATTCCTAGGAAACCTTGATTCCTAGATATACATTTTCATTAAAACATGAAATTGAAGAGAGATTTAAAACAAATTCACAAATAAAAATTTACCTAGGAGACTATTTTTTTAATCAAAAGTAAAATGGAAGTCATGCAAGAATTACCACATATGCATTAATTACCCCTAAAATTTGAGGAAAAGTATATTTTAATTGTTTTTTCTTCCTGTGCTTCGTAAATGTGATATTATTTAACAACATTGAAATTTGCTCCTGATTGTTAAAAAAGAGATATTATGTCCACATAGTATTTGTCAGTTGATATAATCAAAGTCATGAAAATATATATAAAACTTATAAATATGTCATTGAGGTATGTCAAAGCCGAATGAAATCAACAAGCCCATATTTTTCATTTCTATAGTTTTCATTAAAAAGTATGTCTCTGGAGAAATCTAATAAAATTAAATATCTTACAGGAAGGTTCAAACAATCAATTTTACAAGTACAAGTATAGATACAAAGTAGGGCCAAACAAGGTTAGAAATTAATTTAGGGAAAATGTCTGAGGTTTTAGGTCATTACAGATACCTAATGGAATTTATCTATCACATTGATCTATAGTTCTACCTTACATCAGAGAGGGTAGCATTTAAAAGTTAAAGCTTTAAAACCAACTTGCAACTTTCATTAGTAAATTATTTTCTATGTATCAAGCAATGTGCTTTGGGATTCTCAAAAGACTCAAGACCATTCTTTTTACTAGTTCTCAATGTACCAAAGAAATAAAGCATATATATCTCTCTTTGGCTGAGTCTTTGAACATTTGATTTCATTGAATAATCTCTCACTGAAATCCCAGGATGGAGGCAAGATAGTGTCTTGAAGCTAGGAAACATCTGTAACTTTTTCTAAACCAACTTTAAATGAAGTCTCTCAAAAAACCCTAAAGCTACAAAACACACAAAAACAAGAGGAAAAAGTTCTCAACTCATGATTTCATATAGGAACTTCAATAAAGGTCTGTATCACATAAATAAAGATGGGATAAAGCAATGACGGGAGAACTAGAAATCCAGAAGGAGACAAAGAACAAAGCAATTCAAATTTGGCCTCAGCAAGCCAGTGGTTCAGCAGATTAGCAGTGTTGATCCTAATTCCACCTTGGAATACAAACTTCAAACCCCAGGAAGACTGGTGCAACAAATGGAACTGTCTTGGGTTCCCCTAACTCAACTAGCAACTGAAAGATAATTAATGACTTAGGGAAGCATAAGCTTGGTACTTTACCCCCTCTGTCCTAGGAGAAGAGATGAACGATCAAAATGAACCCAAAAATAAAAAACTCAAAAGATAAAACTGACCAACTATAAAGGGAATGATGCTGATCAAAATGTAAAGTTAACTAACTGAAAAAAAGGCTCCTACAAAAGCTACTTGAAGGAAATAAAAATCTAAAAATTAGAGTTGGATCCAAAGACATCAGCTTCTGAAATAATAGCTCACTATTGGACAAAATTTTTTTGAGAAAACTGGAGAATAGCATGGCAAAAATTAGGCATACATTGACATCCCATGTTCTATACCAAAATAAGTTCAAAATGGGTACAGTGTTTAGACGGAAAGGGAAACACCATAGATAAAAAAAACATACCAAGAAATATTCTTTCAGATCTATGGAAAGGGAATAAACATGACTAAACAAGAATTAGAGTAAATTATAAACTTCAAATGAATAATTTTGACTAAATTAAATTAAAATGTTTTGCATTAATAAAATCAATGCAAAAGAAGGAAAGCAGAAAGCTGGGAAACAATCTTCACAACTTGTTCTGATAAAGTTCTCATTTCTAAAAATATATATATATATATATATATATATATATATATGAGAGAGAGAGAGAATTGTATCAAATTTATAATATTACAGGCATTCCCCATTTGATAAATGTGAAAGGATATGAATAGACAGTTTTTAAATGAAGAAATTAAAGCTATCTATAATCATATGAAAAATACTTCAAATCATTATGGATTAAAGAAATGCAAATTAAAACAACTATGAGGTATCATCTCACACCTATCAGATTAGGCAAGATGAGAAAAAGGGGAAATGATTCATCTTGGGGAAACTGTGGAAGGTTTGGGACATTTATGCGTGGCTGGTGGAATTGTGAGCTGAAGCAACCATTCTGGAGAGCAATATGGAATTATGCCCAAAGAACAATAAAAAATGTTCATTCCCTTTGACCCAACAGTTTCAATTCTCACCATATATCCAAAAGACATCATGTTCCAAAGCATACATAGTAGTTATTTTTGTAGTAGCAAAGAATTGGAAATTGAGGTGATGCCCATCAATTGGGGAATGGATAATCAAGTTATGTTATGAATAACTCTGGAACAGTATTGTTCAATAACAAACCATAAATGGTTTGACTCTAGCTAAGCATGGAATAATTAAACAAGATCTGATGTTGAGTGAAGCCAGCAAAATGAATAGAATAATATATACATTAACAACAACGTTGTGAGATGATCAACCTAGATGGAAGCAGCAACTCTCAGCAGTTCAAAGAACTAGGACAACCATATTAGATCTACTATGCACAATGTTATCTCCATCCAGCAGAAGAAAAGCAAAAGAAACAAAACAAAACAACAAAAACAGCCCTTCAAAATCTGATGAACACTATAAAAATTAACTCTTATAATATCTCTTTCACTTCAATTTAATTCCTCATACCAAAAATGACATATATATATATATATATATATATATATATATATATGCTTTTATTAAAAAATAGAGTTGGACAAATGGAAGCAAATGACTATCAGACAATGAGAATCTATCAAACAATACCAAAAAGGCTGAAAAAAGAGAAGAAAATATAAAGTATTTTTTCAGAAAAAGGACCAATTGACTAGCAAAATACAGCAGGAAGAGCTAGAAAGATAAATCCCATTGAAAGAACCCTCAGACAATATAAAATCCCTGGGAGTCTGTTTACCAAGGAAGACTCAGAAATTTTTTGAAAACAGTTACAAAACACTTCTCACACAAACTAAATCAGATTTAAATAACTGGACAAACATCAACTGCTCATGGATAGGTAGAGCTAATATAATAAAAATGACAATTCTACCAAAACTAAACTATCTGTTTAGTGCCCTACAAAAAAAATTTTTTGAAAACAATACTTTAATGAGTTAGAAAAAGTTATAAGTAAATTCATATGGAGACATGTCAAGAATTCCAAGGGATTCAATGAGAAAAAGTGTAAAAGAAGGTGGCTTAGCCCTACCTGATCTAAAATTACATTATAAAACATCAATAATCAAAACTGTCTGGTCCTGGCAAAGAGATGGAGTGTTGGACCAATGGAATAGACTAGGGGCAACAGAAGGAAACATTTATAGTTATCTGCTGTTAGATAAATCCAAAGAATCCAACTATTGTGATAAAAACTCTGTCTTTGATGAAAACTGCTGGGAAAAATGGAAGGTAGTATTGGAAGAAACTAAGATTAGACCAGCAGCTCACAC
Organism: Macrotis lagotis; assembly: GCF_037893015.1. Classification (NCBI taxonomy): domain Eukaryota; kingdom Metazoa; phylum Chordata; class Mammalia; order Peramelemorphia; family Peramelidae; genus Macrotis; species Macrotis lagotis. Next base: position 189,134,525 of record NC_133660.1, read on the forward strand.
CCCAAAACCAAGATAAGATATAAATGGATTCAAGATTTAGATAAAAAAAAAACAATATTATAAATAAACTAGAAGATCAGGTAATAGTTTACCTGTCAGATCTATGGAAAGGGAAGCAGTTTATGACTAAGGAAGACATGGAGAATAAGCACAAACTTTATGATTTTGATTATATTAAATTAAAAAGCTTTTGCACAGACAAAACCACTGTAACCAAGATAAAAAGAAATGTAGTAAACTTGGAAACAATCTTTATAAGTAATGTTTCTGACAAATGACTCATTTCTAAAATATACAGAGAAATGAGTCAGTTTTTGTTTTGTTTTGTTTTTTCATAAAGATTTTATTTGCTTTGAGTTTTACAATTTTTCACCTAGTCTTACTTCCCTCCCCCCCCCCCCACAGAAGGCAATTTGTCAGTCTTTACATTGTTTCCATGGTACAAACTGATTGATATTGAATGTGATGAGAGAGAAATTATATTCTTAAGGAAGAACCATAAAGTATAAGAGACAGCAAGATCGGAAAATAAGATATCAGCTTTTATTTCCCCTAAATTAAGGTAATAGTCCTTGGTCTTTGATAAAGCACTGCAGTTCTTTCACTGGATACAGATGGTATTCTCCATCACAAACAGGCCCTAATTTTCCCGGATTGTTGCACTGATGGAATGAGCAAATCCTTCAAGGTTGTTCATTGCCCCCATGTTGCTGTGAGGGTGTACAAAGTTTTTCTGGTTCTGCTCATATCACTCAGCATCAGTTCATACAAATCCCTCCAGGCTTACCAGAATTCCCATTCCTCCTGTTTTCTAATAGAACAAAAGTGTTACATGGCACACATATAAAACAGTTTGCTAAGCCATTCCCCAAATGAAGGACATTTACTTACTTTCCAGTTCTTTTCCACCACAAATGGCTGCTATGAATATTTTTGTACAAGTGAGGTTTTTACCCTTTTTCACCATCTCTTCAGGGTATAGACCCAGTATTGGTATTGCTGCATCAAAATATTTGTGCATTTTTGTTGCCCTTTTTGCATAGTTCCAAATTGTTCTCCAGAAAGGTTGGATGAATTTACAGCTCTATCAACAATGTAATAGTGTAATGGTGGAGATTTCACAACAACCCTTCAAACAATAATCTATCCTTTTAGTCATATTGGTCAGTCTGAGAGCTGTGAGGTGGAACCTCAGAAAAGCTTTAATTTGCATTTATCTAACAAGTAATGATTTAGAGCAATTTTTCATATGAATATGGATTGCTTTGATCTCCTCATCTGTAAATTGCCTTTGCATATCCTTTGACCATTTTGCAATTGGTAAATAACTTTTTTTAAAAAAAATTTGACTCAGTTCTCTGTATATTTTAGAAATGAGTCCTTAGTCAGAAACATTAGTTGTAAAGATTGTTTCCCAGTTTACTGCATTTCTTTTCATCTTGGTTACAGTGCAAAAGCTTTTTAATTTAATATAATCAAAATCATCAAGTTTGTGTTTAGTGGTATTCTCCATGTCTTCCTTAGTCATAAACTGCTTCCCTTTCCATAGATATGACAGGTAAACTATTACCTGATCTTCTAGCTTGCTTATAGTATTGTGTTTAATGACTAAATCCTGTATCCATTTTGATCTTATCTTGTTATAGGGTGTGAGGTGCTGTTCTAATATTAGTTTCTTCCACACTAACTTTCAATTTTCCCAGCAGTTTTCATCAAAGAGAGACTATCCCAATAATTGGACTCTTGGGTTTATCAAACAGCAGATTACTATAATCATTACCTGCTATTGCACCTAGACTATTCCACTGGTCCACTACTCCATTTTTTAGCCAATACCAGACAGTTTTGATTACTGATATTTTATAACATAATTTTAGATCAGGTAGGGCTAAGCCACCTTTTGCACTTTTTTTCATTGATTCCTTGAAATTCTTGACATGTCTCCATATAAATTTACTTACAAATTTTTCTAAATCATTAAAGTAATGTTCTGAAATTTTGATTAGTAAGGCACTAAGCAGATAGTTTAGTTTTGGTAGAATTGTCATTTTTATTATATTAGCTCCACCTATCCATGAGCAGTTGATGTTTGCCCAGTTATTTAATTCTGATTTAATTTTTGTGAGAAGTGTTTTGTAATTGTTTTCCAAAATTTTCTGAGTCTTCCTTGGCAAATAGACTCCCAGGAATTTTACATTGTCTGAGGTTACTTTGAAAGGGATTTTTCTTTCTAGCACTTCCTGTTGTATCTTGCTAGTCTTATACAGAAAAATTGCTAAAATTGCTAAAATTGCTAATTGTTTCCAGTAGGGTTTTGTATGATTTCTTGGCATTCTCTAGGGATACCATAATGTCCTCTGCAAAGAGTGAGAGTTTTATCTCTTCCTTCACAGTTCTAATTCCTTCAATTTATTTTTCTTCTGTAATTGCTGACGCTAACATGTCTAATATGATATTGAATAATAGTGGTGATAATGGGCATCCTGGCATCACCCCTGGTCTTATTGGGAATGCCTCTAGCTTCTCCCCATTGAATATAATGCTTATTGATGGTTTCAGAGAGATAATGTTTATTATTCTAGGGAGCAGTCCATTTCTTCCTACACTCTCTAGTGTTTTTATTAGGAATGGGTGCTGTATTTTGTCAAAAGTTTTTCAGCAGATATTGATATAATCATATAATTTCTAATAGGATTTTTGTTTATATAATTAATTATACTAACAGTTTTCCTAATATTGAACCAACCCTGAATTCCTGGGATAAATCTTACTTTGTCAAAATGTATTATCCTAGTGATAACTTGTTTTAATCATTTTTCTGAGATTATATTTAAGATTTTTGCATCTATATTCATCAGGGAGAAAGGTTTATAATTTTCTTTCTCTGATTTACCACTTACAGATTTAGGGATCAGTACCATATTGGTTTCATAGAAAGAGTTAGGCAGAGATCCATCTTCCCCTTTTATTCCAAAAAGCTTATAAAAAATTGGAACCAAGTGCTCCTTCAATGTTTGTTAGAATTCACTTGTGAGTCCATCAGGCCCTGGAGATCTTTTCTTTGGGGGTTCAGTGTTGGCTCATTGAATTTCTTTTTCTGAGATAGGGTTGTTTAGGTATTTAATCTCCTCTTCATTTAACCTGGGCAACTAATATTTTTGTAAATATTCATCCATTTCACTTATATTATCAAATTTATTGGCATAGTGGTGGGCAACATAATGCTGAATTATTACTTTAATTTAGTCCTCATTGGCGGTGAGTTCACCATTTTCATTTATGATATTAGCAATTTGGTTTTCTTCATTCTTTTTTTTAATCAAATTGACCAGAGGTTTATCAATTTTATTGGTTTTTTCATAAAATCAACTCTTGGTTTTATTTATTTATCCAATATTTTTTTTGCTTTTGATTTTATTACTTTCTCCTGGAATTATTAGAACTTCCTATTTTCGTATTTAATTGGGGGTTTTTAATTTGTCCTTTCTCTAATTTTTTAGTTGCATATTTAGTTCTTTGAATTCCTCTTTCTCTAATTTATTCATGCAAGCAATTAAAGATATAATATATGGCCTGACAGTCACTTTGAGTGAATCCCATAGGTTTTGGTATGTTGTTTCATCATTGTCATTACCTAGGATAAAATAATTAATTATTCCTATAATTTGCTGTTTGAACCAATCAAGCTTTAAAATGAGGTTATTCAGTTTCCAATTAGTTCTGGGTCTATATCTCCCTGTCCCAATATTGCATATGATTTTTTATTGCATTGTGATCTGAGAAAGATGTATTCAATATTTCTGTCTTTCTGCAAGTTATTATTAAGTTTTTATGCCTTAGTGCATGGTCAATTTTTGTATAATTGCCATGTATTATAGAGAGAAAATGGCATATTCCTTTCTATCACCATTCAATTTCTTCCATAAGTCTATCATATCTAGGTTTTCTAACAATCTATTTACCTCCTTTACTTCTTTATTCTTTATTTTATGATTTCATTTATCTAAATCTGAGAGAGGGAGGTTGAGGTGTCCCACTAGTAGAGTTATGCTGTCCATGTCTTCCTGTAGTTCTTTCAGCTTTTCCTCTAAGAATTTAATGCTATCCCATCATGTGCATACATACTCAGTATTCAAATCACTTTATTTTCTATGGTACCTTTCAGGAGGATATAGTTTCTTTCCTTATCTCTTTTAACACTATCTATTTTTTCAGCTGCATTGCCTGAGATAAGGATTGCTACCCCTTCTTTTTTCACTTCATCTGAAGCAAAATATATTTTGATCCAACCTTTTACCTTTACTCTCTTTCTATATATATATCTGTCTGCTTGAAATAAGTTTCTTGTAAGCAGCATATTGTAGGATTCTGGTTTTTAATACGCTCAGCTAATCACTTATGTTTTAACAAAGGGTTCATCCCATTCACATTCAAATTGATAATTACTAACTCTTTGTTGCCCTCCATGCTATCTTCTTGCTGTTTTATTTTCCTCCTTTGTCCCCCCTTTATCCATTCTCCATTATTTTCTTTCTGAATAGGTCCCCCCTTCATTGTTTTTGCCCTCATATAGGCACTCCTCCCCTTTCTTTCACCTTTCCCTTTTTCCATTTTCCCTTCCTTTCCTTCTGTTAGTTCCCCTTTTTCTCCCCAACCCTGTCTCTGCCCCACCATCCCCTTTCCCCCTTTTAATACCTGAAAGGTAAGGTAAGTTTCTTAACATTACTGAGTGTATGCATAAGTTAATTTTTAGCCATGTCTGATGAGAGGAAGATTCAGGTGTTTCTCATCTCCTCCCTTCTTCCTCTCTATTACCATACATCTTTTGTACCTCCTAATGTAATGATATTTGCCCCTTTCAATCCCTTCCTTCTTCCCATCCCCTTCCTGTCCCCCCTTTTAAGGAGGAAGTGCTTTGAAATCATTCTATCTGAGTCATAGACAATTCTGAGTATCCATTATTTCTGGCTAAGTATATTATCTCTTCTAGAGTCAATTCTCAAGAATTATGAAAATCTTTTTCCCATTATGGAATATAGCTAGTTTCATCTTATTGGATGGCAGTTTTTTCTTTACCTCCCCCCACTTTTCTTCTTTTTTACCTTTCCATTTGTCTCCTGAACCCCCTGCTTGATGTCCAAATATTCTATTTTTCCATTTCATTAAATGACCATCTTTTCCCCTGAAAAAGAAGGCTCAGCTTTACCACATAGTGGATTCTTGGCTGCATTCCAAGATCCCTTGTTCTTCAGAATATCTCATTCCCGGCCCTTTGATCCCTTAATGTTGATGCAGCCAGGTCCTACATAATCCTTAGGGCCTCTTCTTGGTTTTTAAATTGTTTCTTTCTGGTTGCTCGCAGGATTTTCTCTTTTATCTGATAGTGCTGGAATTTGGCCACAGCATTCCTTGGTGTTTTAATTTTAGGATCTCTTTCTGGAGGGGATAGATGCATTCTTTCAATAACTGTTTTGTCCTCTGGTTCCATGACATCAGGGCAATTTTCCATCACTAAATCCCATAATATTAAGTCCAGGCCGTTTTACTCTTTAATGTTTTCAGGAAGAACAGTAATTCTCAAGTTGTCCCTTCTTGATCTATTCTTAAGGTCAGTGGTTTTGCTGATGAGGCAGTTTACATTTTCTTTGATTTTTTATATTTTGGTTTTGTTTAACAGGCTCTTACTATCTCATGAAATCATTAGTTTTATCATACTCCATTCTTATTTTTTTTTAATTTTTTTCCTTTAACATTTGTTTAAATTTTATTTAAAATTTAAAAGCTTACACAGAAAACCTTAGTTCAAATGATGGAAATCTGCCTCAAAGAACTGTGCAAGTTAATAATAGAAGTGACATATTTAAATATTCCTTATTTCCAGCAACAATATAAGGTGATAATGGAACTCTAATGTCAACACTACCAGTAGATAATAAATAAATTATTAATTCATTATAAATAAATTCTTATACTCCATTAAATTCAATCTAAAACCCTGAGATTTTGGTAAGAAACAAAAAGTACTTAAAAGTCAAAAGGCAATGAGGTCTATTAATCCCCCTTACTTGAATTCCCAGCTTTCTTTGGACAATTGTAAATGAAAAGTAATTCCCCTCCCACTGCCCTACTCCTATGGAACTATGGTTCCATTTAATCGTATACTTTTGAACTTTTCCCATGCCTTATATCCCCATCTCTAAATTCAAATTCTCCCTCTACTTTACAGTTGGTGTTGAAGGGAGTGGTAGAGGTGAAAAGTGAGGCATAAGTCAGGGAGCCAATAGGTCAGAAATTAATTTAAAAGCTAAATGCTTGGCAAACATAAGCAAAAAAATTTTTCTTGGGTTGAGAAATAGCATTCCAATTATAGGCAATGGGAAATTATTCCTTTAAACTGTATGGAAACCTATTGCATGTACACTTAATTATAACTTAGGATTGCTGTCCTAGAACAATTAGTTATCTTTTCATTTTGTAAATTTTAAATATTTTGCAGAAAACAAGACATACTTTGTCTTGCCTCCAGCTATATAAATTTACAACCTGTAATTTAGACAGTTGTATAAAAGTATTGGGGGGGGGGTGAGCTCCCAACCAAGGAGAGTTATGATACTCCCAATTTGATACTTTCAAACTCTTCCTAGGATATGTATTTAAAACTCACTTCTAGTTCATGTTACATTCAGTAATTTTTTCCCTCTAACTTCTACTACTCATATCCATTCCTATTATTTCTTTTAAAACCTGTTCCTTTTAAAATTCACTAAATCAATTAAGTTCAGCGAAAGAACATGGGCTAATGATTTTTCCCTTATCAACTCAGTCCTCCAACCTCCAATTTCATCCAGTCACTGCATGTAAGGCTCTTCTGTCCTGAACTGAGCCAATTTTGACTGGCCCAAATTCAAATGAGAAAATGGATAGTTGTAACTTTCAGTCTAGGTACAAAGCTTCACTGTTTCTGATTGCTCTATGAACACAGATCATTGGTTTTGTTACATACCTAAAATCTGTACACAGTAGGTGTTCAATAAATATTTGATAAATTAAACACAGGGAGGCATCATGATACAAGAGAGTAAGTGCTGGAGCCTTGGGCTTTCCACCCACCTCTGTTATTAACTAGCTGGGTGCTTCTGTCTTTCTAAACCTCCCCACTTGGACTGGAACATACATAATGTTCTCATCTTTGAAAATTTATGCCCAGTTGTCTCTACTGGTCTATCAGGTCAGGTCTAGTCTAATTACTCGAGAAAGGCTATAACCTTCATCTCCATGTGAGTCAATAATTAGAAAAGGCTTTAACACAGTTTGGGAGTGGTGTTCCCCACCCCACAAAGTCAAATAATTTGCTTTGACAACAAATATACTCTTGCTTCCAAGGATGCAAAAACTTGAATCTGTCTCAGAGACTCCAATCTCTCTGCAAGAACTGGAAAATACAAACGAAGCAGACATCATTTTTTGGGGGTCACCAAGTCTATGGGGTTGGGGAGGTGGTAGTACTTGACTTTATTGCTCTCATGTAATGGCAACTGTGCTGTGGATGAACAAAATATTTGATCCCTTGGTCAACATAAATAAGAAAATGAGACAATACAATTTCTAGGTTTTATACACACAACTTTTTCCATCCACATATTAAATGGAAAGTAGTTGTTTTTAACTCTCTGGCAGTGCAATGAAGAATATCTTCTCCCAGAAACAGCTGGACTTGCGCACATCTCTGTTTCACTAATTAACACAATATAAGCAATTTCATTATCATTCTAAATGATCTGTCTGCTTTTTTATTTCATTGTATGTGGAAGGAAGAAATTAATTTTCCTACTTTTGACAAATCTTTACACATATTGTGTCAATATTACCCAGTGATTATGAAATAATAGCTAATTCTCTCAGCTAGATATTTGAAGATCCTGGCATATTCCATTCAACTTAGTTTTTGAGTTTCATCTCTCAGTACTCCCATATAAGCAGTTCTATAATTCAGTCAAACAACTTCTCATCTTTTTCAAAACACGTTGTATCTTTCCATGCTTTTCAGTTTTCTTGGAAGCTGAATCATCCAGTTATTTTCTCTTATAAATTTGCCTACTATTTGAACCTAAGTTCAAATGCTATTTCCTCCATTGTCTCTCCATCCAGAAATGATTTTTCCTGTCCTTTGAATTATTAAAGTTCAAAAAGTGATATCTTCTTATCACTCATACTCTTATCTAATAGTCAATTAATAAGCATTTATTAAGCACCTACTCTGTACCATATCCTCTTTCCCTCAATTAGATTCTATGTTTCTTAAAAAGAAAAAAAAAAGTATCTTACACACTTCTATATACACTTTAAATACTAGGTATGCAGTAAAAGCAGTTAGATGACACAGTGACTAAAGCATTGGCTTAGAAGTTAAGAAGACCTGGATTTAAATTTAGTCTCAGATACATATTAGCTATATGATTATGGCCAAGTAACTTAATCCAATTTGCCTTAGTTTCCTTATGGGTAAATTTTGTTGGAGAAGGAAATGATATTTCAGTATCTTCAAGAAAAACCCAAATCTAGTCACAAAGAGCTAAAAAAAAGACTTAAATGAGTGAACAAGAACAACAGCAACAGCATGGTACACTGAACATGGTTATTGCTTTCTTCATAGTTTTGGAATTAATGTTAAGTGAAGTTGAACTTTTATTTTTACACATAGTCTGTTTAGAAAAAAAAATGCTAGTACTTTTTGTAATAATTCCAAAGTGAAAAACTTCCAATTATTTCTGAAAATTTTCCTCACTGAAAAGTATTGCTTGGCTCATGATGACAGGCCAAGACATAAAACATTTGACAATTCTATGCAGATATTTTGGAGTATTAGTCATGCCCTGAATTAATCTATAAGACATTTCCTAAGGTGAATTGATAAATAGATGTAGGTAAGATCACAGCATATGCTCATTCAAAATATTGTACTCAATCCAAAGCATTGACTAAGAATCAATTAAATACTCATCTAGGACTATTTTATAATCTTCATGGTAAGACCCAGGTATTTCTTTATGACTTTATCCATTTGAAAACAATTTTCAGTTTGAGAAATCTCACATTTCTATATTGTATTTCCAGTTTTCAAAGTTTTCTGCCTTTCTGTTTTTTACAAGAACCTTTGATTTAACATAACAGATAAAGGATTATTTTTTTCTTTTTGCTTAAATTATTCTCATACTCAGTTTTTCATACACCTTTGAATTATATTCAAAGGACACAGTCAATAAGTGAAGCACATCATAGCCAAAAAAATACATTTATGCTCCTTTTTAATTCCCATTTTTTTTACTTGTGGCATATCATCTAAAAAATAATGGTTTACTATGTGTGAATCATTGACATATTCTTCTATTTAAGGAAATTTACATGTTCCCTATAACTTCCTGTATAAAATGCAAAGTGTTACATTTGTCATTTACAGCCCTTCATAATAGGCTCTGATCTGTCTTTTCAGGTTTAGTTCATATTACTCATTCCACATGGTCTACACACCATATTCCATTGGCATCATTTCACTGTTCAGCTGTGTGACTTCATCCAAATTGTTCATCTATATGACATGTTATTATTCTTCTTGTCTTAGAATTTAAATGCCCTTCAATGCTCAGTTCATGCATACCTCTACCTGAGGCCTTTCCTGATACATTTCTCCCCCACCTCAAAAAATATTGTCGTATATTTTTGTATTTTCTTATCTATGTGCATGCTCTATCTTTCCACTAGTATGTATACCCCTTGAGAGACTGTGGTGGTTGTGTCTTTCTGCGCTTATTGACTAGCGAATTATCTGCCAAGTTTAATGAATCTTTGGTGAATTGAATTGAAGTGCACATATAAAAACTAAAATTTTTTTGACTTTCAAAACTCTATTATACTGTCAGCATGAGATTTAAGGAAAAAAATCATTTTGTTTCCCTATGAATAAGTAGCAAATGTATATAAAATAGTTCAACATGAAGAAATGCATATTGTCAACAGACATTTGAAATATTGTTTCAAATTACATCTAATAAGAAAATGCAGCAAAATATAATTTTAATGTTTTACCCCATGCCCAACAAATTAGCAAAGATGAAAATATAGAAATAATAAATATACTAGTGACTTTGGAAAAACTGGAAGATTCATATTCTGTTGTTGCAATTGTATGTTGATCCATGTATTCATATTTAAATAAATGTTCTCTTTCCTATAACTTTAATAATCATCAACAAACATGAATATTTCTGTATAAAAATTACAAGAGACAGAATACTGTTCTGCACTGCTAGTCTTTTTAGAAACATACATGCACAAATATTTATGGAACAAACTAACAGCAAGGACTTTAGTGGTCATAGCCAAAATGGGAGAAGTAGAGGAAGTATTGGAATGAGATCTCTTTATATACGCTCCTTCAAATCACTTTAAAATAATACTCAAATTGAATTATGAAATGATAGAACTGATGAAAGACATGGTCTCCAAGACTACATAGAAGGTCAAAGAAGAAATTTATGACATGATGGAGGATATTAACTCAAAGTCACATAAATAAAACATTAGTAATGGGACTATGCGGTGGTAACAGAAACAAAAGAAACTTCATAAGGTTTCATATTAGAAACAGTAAGTGAATCTGGCAGTGGGAACATTGTTTGGACATTGTTTGGAGACTTCCTTGCCTAAACCCAAATCTGTATTATAGTTCAAGTACCGAAAAGAACATATATGATCAAGAGGGATTAAGCAATCAGAGGTCAAGGGGAAAGAAACCCAGAGGCAGGGTTTCACCTCTAGTCCAAAGGGATCATGGACCCTGAGGAACTGCATCACTTTTAGTCCCAAGGGTATATGGACAGTGCAGAGCAGTGTCATTTGCAATGCCAAGTGATTAGAGACTCTTCATGGGAAAGAATCAAAGTGTAGGGCAGAAGAGTAGTGATCACAATTCTCCCCAGATCACACCAGCTTGGAAACACTGAAAACTTTCAAACTCTAAGAATAAATTCAAAAATAATAGTGTAAAAGTATGAAACTTAGGACAAAACCCCTTGCCACCTGCACTGACCTAAAAAAGTACATCTTTAAAATATTCCCAACATAGTGTGGGAAAATGAGCATTATGAAAAGATTGTAAATATTAAAAAAGTTACTATGCCACCAGGGAAGATCCATATAAAAATTCAAAATAAGAAAATAAAGATAAAATTGAAAAAAGTAAAAAAAAAAATAAGTTTAATAGAAGCCCAATAAAAATTCCTAGAAGAGGTTAAAAGTGGTTTTTCAAAATGAATTAAAAGTGGTAAAGGAAAAATAAAGAAATAAATAAGAGTAAGGGAAAAAAATTATGACAAGACAGTAACCTGGAAAAAAAGCACACAATCAAGCAAGAAAATAGCTTATGGAACATACAAATGATCAAATGAATAAAGAGGTACAAAAGCTAACTGAAGTAAATAATTTTGTGAAAAATTACATTTGGGCAAAGGTAACTAAATGACTCCATGAGATATCAATAATGAAAAGAATGAAGCTAATAGAATAAAAACAAAATAAAAGAGAATATAATTGTATTATTTGAATGATAGTTGACCTAGAAATTAAATTGAAGAGATAAATTAAGAATAATTGACTACCACAAAATCACATTCAAAAATAAAACTCTAAATATATTTCAGGAAAATGTGAAGGAAAACTGCTCTGACATCCTAGAACAAGGAGGCAAAATATAATTTTAAAAAATCCACCAGCCACAATCTGATAGTGATTTAAAAATGAAAACTCTACCTTAAAAGACAAAATAAATCAAGCAGCCTGTCAAATGTCATTTAAATATCATAAAGCCAAGGTCAGTAAAATGCAATATTTAGCAGATAGCATGTTTAAAAAGTAGAGGACTTAGAGTGACAAGGTAGGGCAGTGAATAGAGCACCGACCCTGGAGTCAGGAGTACTTGAGTTCAAATCCGGCACCAAACTCTTAATAATTACGTAACTGTGTGGCCTTGGGCAAGACACTTAACCCCATTGCCTTTCAAAAAAAATAGAGGATTTGAATTATGATATTCTAGAGGACAAAAGAGCTAGGAATTCAATGAAAAATGATCTCCCCAGAAAAAATGAATATTGTTCTTTGGGGATATATATATATATATATATATACATACATACATATATATACGTATATATATATATATATATATATATATATATATATATAATGAAATAAAGGACTTTCAAGCATTACTTATGAAAAAGAGTTGAAGAAAAATTTACCTTTCAAAAACAAGACCCCAAGATAAGCATAATATGTTAAACATTAAAGAAAAATCATACAGAACTAGAAAAGTTTAAACTTAATATTTCTATATGGGAAAATGACACATGAAACTGCTAAAATCATTAGGACTTTTAGAAAAATTCTATATAGACAGAGAGAGCAGGGGTGAGTTCATTATATTGGAATGGTATAAAAAACAAATGAGTAATAAAGAAGAATTGCATGGAAGAAGGGAGAATGGAGAAAATTTCATATATATATATACATACATACATATATATATATATATACACAAATATGTATATATATATTTGAAGCATTTGAAGCATGAAAGGAACATCTTTTACTATGAAGGGGAAAATAGTTTTGGGGGCAATATGAAATGTTTCCCTTTCATCTAAATTGATTAAAAATGTAAAATATGAGGGGTGGCTAGGTGGCGTAGTGGATAAAGCACCAGCCCCAGAGTCAGGAGTACCTGGGTTCAAATCTGGTCTCAGACACTTAATAATTACCTAGCTGTGTGGCCTTGGGCAAGCCACTTAACCCCGTTTGCTGTGGAAAAAAGTGTAAAATATAATTTTCATGTATATATATATATATATATATATATATATAAATATTCTGACATATTTCTGCAAATTTTTGGAGAGGGAATAAAGAAAATTGAATCAAACATTTTTTCTTCATTCATTTTTTTCATTTTTCTATAATTTCTTTTGAAACATGGATGATGTGAAAATGTTTTGTAAGACATCACATATATCACTGATACAATATCAATGACACATAACATGTATCATTGATATTATATTACATGCCTTCTCAATGGGTAGGGAATAAGTGGGAAGGATGGAGAGAATTAAGAGTTCACATTTTGAGAAAACTAATCTTAAAAATTTATGTTTTTGGAAAATATATATATATGAAAATATGTGTAGGAGCAAAACTATTTGTGTCAGCATATTTTTTTGCTTTCTTTATAAGGTGTGCACTTTTAAATATTTTTAATACTTTTGTGCTTTTTTCTGAGAATTAAATATTTTAATGACTTAGTGTCTACGTGTATTTATCAGTATCCATTAAATTCACCTAAGTTTAATTCCTCTTTGAGAAATATGTATAGACTTGTAAATAAAGATATATATTAGTAATAATTTGAAAGCATTTTTAAATTATGTAACAAATATCAATAAATTCCCTTGACGCAGAAATTCAATTAGAGGGCATTTGCCTTCAAATTCTCTAAAGAAGAAAGTTGTATTCAATACATGGCACAATATTTAGAGAAGCATTTTCTGGGATAGACAAACAATGACAACAAAGTAAATATTCATTGATCTAGGAGTAGTAGCTGAAACAATTGCTATATACATATATATGAATATTGTTACATCATAACATATGAGAAATACATTTGTAAATTTAGTGAAACATGTAGCAGGATTATTATATATTAATTCAGGTTGAAGTAGAATTTGTAAAACAAATAACAAAGTGACATTATAGTACCATGGACAAAAACATGAATGAGGAGATATCTAAATCCTGATTAATGCAATGCTGACTCTTGGGAAGTAATCTTATTATTTGCCCATTCCTAATGTGCTGAAATCAATTATTGTATTTTATATAATGTTAAATTTAAATCACCATAATTTAAATACATATAGTTATTTATTTATACTAATTGGTACCTAGTAATAATTTTAATGATGAATTTTGCTCTCAAAATATTAGGAAATGTACCTTTCTCATTTTGTTGAAAATTTGTGAGATTATGGGTATGGAATATAACATACAGTGTTAGATGTAGATGTATCAAAGTATCACAGATTTAGAGTTGTGTTTTCTAAAACTTCTATTCATTTTTACATGTAAATTAATATCTTTGTTGTTACACTTTAAAAGTTTCAGAAAATTATTACCATAGTTAATCTTATTCCCACGTACTTTGTCAAGATTCTTCAGTCTTGGACTCATTTATAGTACCTAGTCATGGACAATTAAAGTGACTCAGGTGTCCTGGGTAATTCTGGAAGTTTTTCTGTGATAAAATGTGCCTGTGGGCTCTCCAATAAATACCTAACAAAGGACAACTTTGCACTTTGCCTTCAATAGCAGTAGAGAATGTTACCAGGTTAGGGAAATACTCTGTTCAATTGTAGGGAATAAAAGGAATGAGGAGCCTACTGAGAAAATAGTACATTGCATTAAAATAGATGTTTGGCAAGTGGAACAAAAAAGATCTAACTACTGGCACTGAGTTGTCGGACCATGAAAAATTCATCCTCTCTAATCCTCATTTTCCTTGTTTTAAAAATAGGATTATATTTCTTATACCTTTGCATTCAAGCTTGTGTCAGGTACTCATTATTATAATGTATTTAAAACCTTTGTAAAAAAATGATAGTTCTTCTAAGAAAGATTTCTTTCTTAGTTGTAAAATCATATGATTATTTCCCTTTGTCTCCTGTTCTAGAGCAGGACAAATTCTATCAATTGTATTCCAAATAATCTTTTACTTTCTTTCTTGTTTTACTTTTCCTCTTCATCTCCTTCTCTTTTGAAATGTTTTACTTATCTACCTTTAGCTGTCACAAAATGCTGTTAATTGGCTATGAGTTCTAAATTTTCCTGAAGGGGCATATAAGCCAGATTTCGATTTAGTGAAGTTGAAATCAAATAAAGTGGTCCTAAGCAACCTAATAAATTTCCTTTACTATTAGTTCAGCCTCCTAATTTTGACCAGCCATCATGGACCCTTGGGAATAGGTACAATATTCTCAACAGAGTAAGGATCCCCAATAGGAACAAAATTCTAGCCTAACTATAAGAAACAGTGTAATATATCTGAACTGAATATAATGAGTAGTTATAAATCAAGATTATTCAGGAGTCATTGTATAGTACTATTAGGCCTATAAGTACTTACAATATCTCAAATTTTAGATTTGATTTTTAATTAAATTTTTAAATAATCTTAAATGTCTTCCATTACATTAAAATTTGATTTGCTTTCTTTTAAGATTTGATGTAAAATATTGCCTGATATATCTTAGAAAGACAGGAAAGGCCTCCATTTCAAATCTCTATATTACGCAATTCATACTATATACATACATACATAAATATATGCATAAATATATACATATATAGTGTATATGTGTGTGCTTGCATGTGCACTGAGGTTTAAAGTTCTTTGTTTGCACTTAAAAATGTTGGTAATGTCCTTTAAAACATTAATGGCAATGGAATTCAAAATTTAACAATGACATTCTAACAGTAATGATTTGTTGACTCTTAGAAATATATAAATAGGATACCTGCTTTTGGTAGTCATTTCTGTTAACTGTATTATGGTCATTCATTAATTCATTTCAAAATATTTATTAATTATTAATAAACTCAGCTAAATTCTAGAAGAGGTATTAAATTGTAGTCTATTACTAGGAGTGGGAGTTGAGGATATGGACCCTAATGCACTACATGAATAAATATTCATAAAATGAACTAGATTTTGACAATTTCATTAGAACAGTACAAATGGGGCACTTTGGAAAAATTTAAAGATGAAAGTTAGGGGATTTGGTTCTAATGAGTATTTAGAGGAATAAGATAGATGTATCTGACTAGGAATATCCAATTTCAAGATCACAGAAATATAATTCTTAGACAAAGAAATGACTTTCAAGATATCCAGTCTGGCCCCTTGATTACTTCACAAATTTACTACCAAAATCTTGACCACTTTACGCAGTCCCTATTTTAATATTCCACTAACAAGAAAGTAAGTGTGTTTTGAGTTCTACTTTTGTTTATTCTGAAATATTTTGGACCAGAGTGTTCTTGTTTAGATTGAGTTGACTCCTTACAATTTATAATTATTGGCTAAATTTCACTTTCTGAAATTACTGACAAAATATCAAATTACTCTTCTTTCTCTTTTAATATTTCTTATTTATAAATCGCTGTTCTTTATGATAATTCTTTAAAATGTTTGAAAAGAACAATTACATTTTTTCTTTAATTTCTCTCCTTTTAAAAATTTAATTATTTATTTTTATCTGTAAGCACATGCATATTTTAAGTCACAAAACTTTCTTCCACTCTCCCTTCCCAACCCCCTCCCCTCAGCAGCGAACAGTCAGGTTATCACTATACATACATATTTTGATAACCATGATTACAGATTATTACAGGATTTAGGATTAAAGGAAAGAGATACATAAGAGATAATTTTTATAAATTGTTCATCAGATTCTGAAGGGTTTTGTGGGCAATAGGTGTCAAATCCAGATCTTGAGCCTGAGTATAAGTGAAACTTTGGACTAGACTCTTAGTAAGATTTTACCATATAGGAACTGAGTTAAAGTATAAAGTTAATCACTTTTCTATTCCCATGGCATTAATTATGGATTATGATGCACAGGTATTGAATGGGGGTGATGTTTATATGTCTGTTCTTAAAATACTTTTTAAGTATATATTATGTTATAAAAGTTATTTTGATTATAAGTAGTGTTGTAATGTATAGAGTACTGGCTTTGGAGTTAGGAGGATTGGAGTTCTACTCCACTCGCAGACACTTGCCTCAAACACTTAGCTGTGTGACTTAGCCCTGATTGCCTCACATCCAGGGTTATCTTCAGTCATCCTTATTTATATGTGTTCACTAGATTCAGATATTTCTGGAAGAGAAAGTGAATTTGATGACTTAGAATAACACCCCCTCACTCAAATCCAATTCATTATCTTGTCATGGCATCACCTCCTTGATGTCATGATCCTCTTAAAGAATGAAGGGAAGGGGCAACTAGGTGGTTCAGTGGATAGAGCACTGGCCCTGGAGTCAGGAGTATCTGAGTTCAAATCTGGCCTCAGACATTACTAATTACCTAGCTATGTGGCCTTAGGAAAGCCACTTAACTCCATTGTCTTGCCAAAAAAAAAAATGAAGGGAAAATAACATCAACAGTCAAATAGAACAAAGAATTCTTTAAAATCAGGGGACCACCATTGGAGGGAGCTAGAGCCAACAGCAGAGAAACAAAGCAGTTTTAAACCTCTTAAGAGGACTGGATTATAAAGAGGGAAAGGTGAAATAAAACACAGGTAGTGGAGTTCACCGTAACTATTTTTACATTAAGATCTTAAACTGTGTATGAATGGAAACTCAGCCTATGTGAATGGAAGAGAAAAAGCAGAGATATTTCAAAGAAAGAATAAAGACAGCATGGTAAATGATTATTAATATAGGTAGATGCAGAGAGAAAAATAAAAGATATCACTGAGTCTTTTGATTATGATATTATTAAGATATGTAAAGGGCCAGCCCCTGGGAGTGATTTTCACATATCCTTGGTGACTTTTTCCATCAAAGGTAAATATGTATTATTGCTCATTGCATAGATTTGTTGGCTCTCCGGTGAACCCTGACCTGGGATAAATTGTGGTTCTGGAGGTGGTTGTAAAGGCGTTTTTGTTAGAGAAGTATGCAGATTTCTAAGAACAAATATTGTAAATTTACCCAGGATATTGTGAAGATGGGTCTCCTTTAACTGTTCATTTCTGAGGTAAATTTTTCTATAAAAATTCTGAGTTTCCAAAAATAAAGTAGGTAGATTTTTACATCACAGCCTTGCGTGTTTGGGTATGTTTTCTACTTGACCTGACTCTCATAAGTTCATGTCCAGACCCACAACAGAGCTATTGTGAGCAGTAAAGATAGAGGTAACTTTAGTGGAAATTGGAGAGTTAATCAATCTTTCTTTTAAATAAAACAAAAAGGTATACAATGATAAATATCAAAGTTGGGTCCCTGAAGAAATATAAATTATAGATCATGTACTTTGGCTAGAGGAAGAATTAAAACCTTGATTTATTATCTAAATTATGAGCTACTAATAAGAGCTCCAAATGGGTTGTATAATAGTCAAGAATATAGGAATTGAACACATAAGAGTCTAGAACTGAGAAAAAAAGATTTAGGAACTTTTTGAATATAAGCAATAGATGAAATACTTTGACTAAATCAATTCACAGAGGATTTATATAAGAATGGTGAAGAACAGAATCTTGGCAAACACATAAAATTATGAAGTAGGAAGAAGAGTAACCAGTCAATGAGAATGTTTAGTGAACATAGTTGTTGATGAAAACTAGGATGCAGTGTGTCATCAGCAGTTGTCTCAAGATGTCTTATCCAGATCTACATTTGTCTAAATCCATCTGAATTGAGAAAGAAGAGAGAGAGAGAGAGAGAGAGAGAGAGAGAGAGAGCGAGAGAGAACTGCCAGAGATAGAGAGATGTAATCACAATCTTAACCTACCTGTTTGTTAAGAAAATTCCTTGCCAACAGAGTAGATTTACTTTCTATAATACTCAGACGTATGGTATTGAAATGGGGTGAAAAGTCCATTTGGAGAGTGAGGGCTCTGTGATGGTTTACTATGAATGTGGCTCCATTCCAAATGAGAGTTGACTATCCGATCCTGGCAGGACTCCCAGGATTGGCTATAAGCCTAGGTCTGTCATTTTTGGTCTATGGAGGACTTCTAGTAGAGATTTTATATAGAAATTCAATCATTCTAAAGTGTATACCTGCATTGAATCTACAAGAATAGTTCAGTAGGGTTTGTGCTTGGTCTGAACTTCTCTGCATCTTTTCTTGAGTGAGCTGATAACCAGTAAGCCATATACAAAGAATTCTCATTCAGGAAGGATTAAAGAAAGAAAAAATATTATTCATAGAAAATTGATTGCAATGGTTTTTGGTCTTGATATCAGGGAAACATTATGTTATCTACTAAAAAAAGCAATGTCTGAGGACACTGTGGTATAGTCATTTGAAAAAAAACTGGACCAGGCAGTACTCCCATAACAAAAAAAAAAAAAATCAAAGAATAATAGAAAACTAATGCTAGGCTTTAAATTGGAAATCAGAGATTAATTAGGTGACAGCTGGGCAAAGAGTGGGGAAGCAAATCAACAGAACAAAGAAAAGCCACTTCATAGAAAGAGGTTTCTTGCAGGGGCTGTGAGAGACTGCTTCATACGAATTTTTTTCTCTTTTTCATGCTGCAGCAAAAACAAATTCTTAAGCACCTACAAAAACAGATGTATTAAAAAATTATTGCTCTCTTAAGAATTCCAGAAAATTAGGGGCTACTGAGCAACATGTAAATCAAATTACTGAAATCTACCATTTTAAGCACAATAGCTAGCATCCTTTTGGGCCCTCTTGTCTTCTCTATCTCCAATCTCTCCCATAGTTGACATGTTCATTCATGACCATCTTTGAATGCTGAAAAATATTACTTTTTAATTTCCATGCCATCAGTTACTGAGGAAAGTGGCTATATGAATACTTCTTAGTAAGCCTTTAAAATAAGTCTTTTATTTTATTCCTGAAAATAACCTAGGGGCGACTAGGTGGTATAGTGGATAGAGCACCAGTACTGGAGTCAGGAGTAACTGAGTTCAAATCTGGCCTCAGACACTTGATAATTACCTAACTGTGTGGCCTTGGGCAAGCCACTTCACTCCACTGCCTTGAAAAAAAACTAAAAAAAAATAAGTTACATTATAGTTGAATTTATGTCAATATGTAAATCCTGCACTTTCCAAGACAAGAATAATTAATTATATTTGTATGTAATATATCCAAATACTAAATATCACTATGACATAGAAAGGAAAAAAATAAGACAGCTAGGTAGCATAGTGAATGGAGCACCAGATCTAGACTCAAAAAGCTGAGTTCAAATTCTGTCTCAGAAACATAACAGCTATATGATATCAAATAAATCTATTAAACTCTGTCTCATTTTCTTAAACCAAAATTGGAAAAATAACAGTACCTGTCTCACAGTGATGTTATGAGGATCAAGAGAGATAATAATTGTAAAGCAATTAAAGCAGTGCCTGGCACATAGTAAACAATATGTAAATGTTGGGGGTATTTTTGTTAATATCATTGTTATGTTTCACCAAAGCAATATATACATACCCCAAAGTTCAGCTATACACACACGTTCTTTCAAAAGATTAATAGGTTGAAATTAATTACCTTGAAACATAAACTAAGATTACATTCACCTGTTTGTTTTCCCTTTATTATTCTATATAGTCATCAAATATAATTGAAATAAGAAATTGCTATAAGAAATTTTCAAATTATAAAATTAAACTCCCAAATTAGCATATTCTATATAGAAAAAATACTATAATAGAAAGGAAAATATCATTCAAAATTACTACATAGTGCAGACAATATTTGTGGATCATTCTACCAAAACATACAAAAATATTTATGTTAATTCCTATACAAAATATTCCTTAAAAGGTGGCCTAAGTCTATGAAATCTAAAACTATTCTATAAAGTGGCATTCATTAAAATTGCCTGATACTGGTTAAGAAATAGAGTAATGAATCAGTGGATTAGGTTCAAAAGAAAAAGTAGTTAACCCCAAATATAAACTCACTATTTGACAAAGATTTTAGGGTAAACTGGAAAAGAGTATGGCAGAAACTAGGCATAGATCTGCATCTCACATGCTATACCATAATATGATATTTTCTTGCATCAATTCAAATGGAAGTAAGCTTAAATTATCTCTTCCTTCTTTCCCCCTATTGAAATAAGATTTCTGTGCCAATTCGTATGATATAACTTAACTTGTTCTGCCTCCTTATTTCCTCTTCTCCTTTTCCCTCCTTTTCTTCCTTTTCCTTTTATCTTCCTAACCTATTTTATATCATATCAAAATCAACCTATACCCAGACCCATTCTCAAAGTATTTTTTTATAACATGCCTTAAGAGAGATACAGTTCTCAAGAGTTACAAATATAATACTGTGCAAGGATGTAAACAATTAAATATAATCGAATAGAGTGCTTGTATTCTATCCTGTTTTATACTTCTCTTGAGTATGTTATTTTAATATCAAATTTTCTGTTCTGCTCTGATATTTTCAAGAAGAAAGTTTGATAGTCTCTTATTTCATTGACTATCCACCTTTTTCCCTGAAAAAAAATAAACTTCATTTTGCTGGGTAGCTGATTCTTGGTTATAGTCCAAGTTCCTTTACCTTTCAGAAAATATTATCCCAGTCAAGTCCTGTGTATTCATGATTATGGTTCTTTGGTAATTGAAATGTTTATTTATGGGCTTCCTGCAATATTTTCTCCTTTAACTGAAAATTCTGGGAAATGGCAATAATATTCCTTGGAGTTTTCATTTTGGGATCCCTTTCAGGAAGGGACTATTTAAGGACTATTTTACCCTCCAGTTATAGTATAGCAGGGCAAATTCCCTTGATGATTTCTTGAGAGATGCTGACCAGGCTCTATTTTTTATCCTTTTTTGGTCAAGGCTTTCGAGTAGTTCAACTTTAAATTGTCTCTTCTGGATCTATTATCCATGTTAATTGTTCTTTTTTTTCCAATGAGGTATATTTTCTATTTTTTAATTGTAAAAATTTTATTTGACTTATTCTTGCTGTCTCATAGAGTCATTAACTTCTGTTTGCACAATCCTAATTTTTAAAGGAATTACTTTCTTCAGTTAGCTTTTGCATCTCCTTTTGCATTTGGACAATTCTATATTTTTTTTGTTTTTTTTTTTTGTTTTTGTTTTGTTAGGTTTTTGCAAGGCAAATGGAGTTAAGTGGTTTGCCCAAGGCCACACAGCTAGGTAATTATTAAGTGTCTGAGACCGGATTTGAACCCAGGTACTCCTGACTCCAAGGGCAATGCTTTATCCACTATGCCACCTAGCTACCCTGGATAATTCTATTTTTAAAGGAGTTGGTTTTTTTAATGGATTTTTTTTTGCATTTGGCCAGTTCTATTTTTTAAAAAAGTTGATTTCTTCAGGCAATTTTTGTCCTTCCTTATTAAAGCTGTTGACTCTCATTTCAATTCCCAATTTTTCTTCTAGAATTTTAAAATCTTTTTGAGTTCATCCAAGAGAATATTTTGGACCTGAGACCAATTTATATTCCATTCTGCATCTTTATATATAGACATTTTTCTTCTTCCCTCTTCTTAGATGGTGTTTTGATTCCTTACTACCATAGTAGCTATCTGTGGTCATTTTTTTTCTTTTTCTCATTCATTTCTTAGTTGAATTCATGCTCCTGGATCACAGACGGCATTGTTCCACACTTTTTGTATCTGCTCATTGACTTTTCAAGATAGATCATCAACTTCTCACTGCTTACTTGACCTAGTCTTGCCAGCTGGGCTGCAATTCTAGGACTCAAAATTTGCCTTCTACTATAGGGCTGGGCCCCTCATAGCTGATCTACTTTGCCACTGGTCTTATGAACTGGGACCTATGAGACTCAAAAGTTTGCTATGACTGAAAGCCTACCAATGGGTTCTCTCACACCCTACATATGTTGGTATCTGCTCTCTATACCAGTCTCTGCTTCTGATCTACCCAAAGAAAGAAAGACCTCCCTGAATCTTTTGCAACAATTTCTAAGCTGGGAATGCTCCCTTTTGTATTTCCATGGACTCTGTTATTCCAGAATCCTTTTAGATACTTGAATTAACATTGTTTCTGAGAAAAAAATAAATGGGAAGAGTTCCGGGAATTGCCTGTCTTCTCTATTCCATCCTGGCTCCACTTTTTACAATTCTGAATTTCACATTTAATATTCATATTTTAACAGTTCAGTATTCAGAGAGCATGTCCCTCTATTTATGTTTAGCAGTCTGTTCACTTATTCTTCTTTAAAATTTCTCCTCTTTGTGCTATAGTTTTATTTTTACCCTAATCCTATTTTTACTTGTGCCCTCCCATCCTGAGCATCATGCATTTTTATTATTTTATTTTTGGATAATATCATTTTCTTTCACATTTTACTTCATTTTCTTTCACTGCATAATATTTACTTTGCATTGAATTTCTTTTTAATGACTTTTATTTTTAGTATTTATTCATTTTTTATTTGCAAAGATTTCCTTTTGATGATTCATGTTCTTTTCTTTCATTTTTACAATTTATATATTTTCTTTTGGGGGTAGGGGGTCTGTAAGGCAATGGGGTTAAGTGATTTGCCTAAAGTCACAAAGCTGGGCAATTATTGTGCCTGAGCCCAGATTTGGACTGGTACTCTATCCACTGAACCATCTAACTGTGCCTTATCTATATCTTTTTTTATTTGCTTATTGTTTCTTATTTCCCTTTTTTAAAGCACTGAAGGACATTAGATACTAAACATGCTTACTCAGCCAACTTTTGAGAAAGACAACATGGGTCTTTATAAAGAAATCTAAATTGAAATATATTACTTACACAGATACAAATAATATATCTTATGACATAATACATCTGAAGACACATAACTTTATTTACTATTATACTTTGTTCCATTCAGAATGGAAATAAGATGTAAACTAGCACTTAAATATGTGTGCAATTGATAACTGTCTACAGAAATTGTCAGAACAACTTAAAAATAAATTTGCTTTTATCATGCAAGAATAAATGAAAGTAATTTTGATTTTCTTTGATTATCTCCTTCAATATTTATCACTTCGCAATAATAACTGCCATATAGTTGAATTAATTAAGTTCTATTTATTATGGAAATTGAATCTATACAAATATAAATGATCAGCTTTTAAAAAGAAAAAATAAATATTCCTCTACCTGAATACATAATACAGTTTAGACATTATACTTTAATAAATGATAAAGAAAATTGAAAAAGAGTGGAAATATAAATTGAATGATTCTACAAAATTCCTCCTAAAGAAATTTCAAAATAGAAATATTTAGTAATATTATAACGAATATTCAGATTTCACAGATCAAGGTGAAAATACTAAAAGAAATAGTTCAAATATCATTAATCCTCCATCAAAATCACTCATGATTTAGCACTTCCAACCATGAAGAAGTAGAAGGTTAGGCTGATTATTTTATAAAGATAAAAGGTGCTAGGATTACAACCAAGAATAAGCTATCTAGTAAAATTGAATATAATGGGGACAGCTTGGTGACACAGTGAATAGAACACTGGCCCTGGAGTCAGGAGGACCTGAGTTTAAATTAAACCTCAGACACTTAAAAATATCCTAGCTATGTGAGACTTGGGCAAGTCACTTAACCCCATTGTCTCTGAAAAAAACAAAAAAAATGAATATAATGTAAAATGGATAGTTAATTAAATGGATGATATTCAAGAATTTCTCTTGAAGAGATAATAACTAAATAGAAAATTTGGTAGAGAAACCTATGTCACAAGAAGGGCATAAAATAGTAAACATGAGTGGGAATCATAAAACACTGAAAAACTACTTAATTGATGATATGGGAAGATTACACTAATAAACTTTGAGAACTTTATTATCATTAAATATTTAGAAGTAGTCTACTTAAAAATTGTCATTTCATCATATTTGAATGAATACAAAAAAGTGAAAGGTTGAGAAAGTTGGGTTCATTAAGATGAAGACAAGGGAGCAGAATAAGAGGGGAAATGAGCTCTCATAAAAAAGGAGAAAAAGAATGAGAATTTTTAAAATGACTGGGGTTAATGTGGTACAGGGAGCAGGCAATGCTTGAACTAAAGATACACACATGCATATGGGTGTGCATATGTGTATTCATATGGTGAATGAGCATGTGTGTATGTGTGCAAATATATAGGTAGATTATATAAACTAAATTAATGAAAGAAATTAGATATTGAACTTCAGTCAGCCAACTTTCTAGAAATATATATATATATATTTCTTTTTAAAAGAAACTTAAATTTAAATATATATAAATATATAAATACATATAATAAAATAATATAAATAAATATACAAATAATACTTATAATATAATACAATACCTCTGGGAATACTTAAAACTTGATTCACTATTATATTTTCAGGGTTTTTTTTTAAATTTAACATGAAAATAAGGGGGAGACCACTTATGTGCGTAATTATTGTTTTGGTAAAATATGTATTATTCTGTAGAATATAATTTCTATGTAATATATATGTATATGTGCATATGCTTTTACAAATATATCGATAAAAGTCCGCACATACACACATATATATATACATATATGTTATTTACACACACACACACACACACACACACACACACACACACACACACATATATATATATATTCTTATTGTCCTTCATTCTTGAAGAGTAGCAAAATGAAACCATTTTCTTGGACAGATTGACCATCCTGTATAGTATGTTCAGTCATGTCTGATCACACCAATATGATGTCAGATGTCTATATAACAGGTTGGGAAGAATGGAGTGAAGATGTCTCTAAATTTGTACATCACATGTTTCTTTTTATTCCTGTAATTTTGCTTTGTTCATTGAGAACTGCTCCTTCTTTTTTGTGTGAACACTATGCTTGGTCATCCTTTGTCAGTGTGTCCCATTTAACCTAATTCCAAAGTTCTTCAAAGAGACCATGAGAGCATCCTATGATGTCTTCTGACTTCCATGGGTTTTAACAGCAGGATAGTCAATCTGCCTATATGAAAGTTTAACTCTATCAAAAGTTAAGTGCAAGCAAAATGTAGATTCAGGAGTTTTGATAGTAAAAATGTAAATCAAATTCAGTTTTATGTTGATGGTATCAATCCAAATTGATTTTATATTGCACTTAAGGGTATTCATGAGTCACAGACTCTGATTCTTCTCAGCTACTTAGTGCTGATGGAGCCTCCCTGCTCAGCGACAAGAACATAATCCTGGAAATGCATAATGAATACTTTCATAGTGTTTTAATAGATTTCCATCAATCCATATTAATACCATTGATCATATATTTCAAGTTGAAGTTAATCCCTCACTCATCGAACTTAAAAATGAAGAAAATTTCATATAGCAAAGAACCTGATGCTGATTCTAGAGTAGCTGAGAACTAAAAGGTGGAGGTTCATTGCTCATACCAATGCAATGGAATTTTCATTCTATATGGCAGTTGAAAGATCACATTACCTGAACATATCATATACTTTTTCAGGAGTTTCCTCTGTTTCTCTGTCTTTCTTATCACCTCTCTCTCTTTCTCTCTCTTTCTCTCTCTCTCTCTCTCTCTCTCTCTCTCTCTCTCTCTCTCTCAATCTCTCTCCCCCGTCTCTGTCCCTCTGTGTCTCTCTCTCACATTCTGTGTCTCTCTCTTTCCCACTCTCCTTTTCTGTATATCTCTCACACACACAGAATCTATTTACCTATCCATCCATCCATCCACCCACCCATCTGTCTCTGTCTATCTATCTATCTATCTATCTATCTATCTATCTATCTATCTGAAATACAATAAAAAATTTGAATAAAACTCCAATAATATATTTTTATGAGACATTGTTGAAACAGAAACACATAAACATTAAGAAAAAGAGCTAAAGCAGAATCTATTTGTGCTCAACATGAAGTTGAAGTGATTGAAACAGGAGTTCAAATCATGATCTTTTAGAAAGCAAAAAATTTAAAAGAGCTATTTAGAGAAATTGCAGTTTGCTAAAAGATACCTTGGTCAATGAATTATTATCAATATTGAATGTATATGCATCAAATGCCATTGTATCCATATTTTTGAAGGGAAACATAAATGAATTAAAAGAGGAAATAGGAAGTAAAACAAAACCATTGGCAGACCTGAATTTATCCCTCTCAGACCTAGAAAAGTTGAACCTTAATATAGCTAAGAAAGAAAAATAAAAAGATGTACTGTATTTTTGAAAAATTAAATATAATAGAACTCTGGAATCTCTTTAATATATTGAATGGGAATAGAAAGGAATATATTTCTCACCTGTGTAGGATACTGTCACAAAAAATGAACATATATATATATATATATATATATATATATATTAGTGCATAAAATTCCCACCAGCAAATATAAAAAAGCAGAAATATTTAATGTACCTTTCAAGACTATTATTAAATAATAATTCAATTCATCAAAGAACTATTGAAATATTAACATTAATCAAACTTAATCTAATCCAAAAGAATAAGTGAATCAGAAAAAATCATAGAAATAATTATTTCATTAAAAGGAATGATAATAGTGAGATAGCATGCAAAATTTGTGAGATACATCCAAAGAAATACTCAGGGGTGAAATTATATCTCTAAATGCTTACATAGATAAGAAAGAGAAAAAAAATCAATCAAAGAATGAGATATGAAACCAGAAAAATAACAGAAAAAAGATAAAAAACAATCCTAAATTAAACTTCCATATAGAAATGCTGAAGATGAAAGAGATTAATAAAAATTGAAAGAAAATTATCTATGAAAGGAATAAAGGTAGGAGCTATATTTATGAAAAAATAAACCATTAGTTGATTATATATTAAATGAAAAAAAGAAAAAAAATACCTTTACCAAAAGTGACAATAGTGAATATATAACCAATGAATTTATACTTATGTAACTCAATAGATATATAACATAATTGCTGGCTAATAAAGATTATAACCTAAATGAAATTTATGAATACTTACTATCATATATATATATATATATATATATTATATATATTTCTTAGAACAGCAGAAAGTGCAATAGTTTGCTTAAACAATACTTTCTGAGAGAAAAGATGCAACAACACATGCATTTTCCCAATAAGTTTAAAAAAAAAGCAGACCATAGGACTTTAGAAGTGAATTTTGGCTGTCATTTAAATTCCAATAGCATACAAACTTTGGGAAAAAAATAGACAAAGAATTTGTAATATTAACTTGCCTCTGTGATTCAAATATGTTTTTTT
The DNA here is from genome assembly GCF_037893015.1 of Macrotis lagotis. Taxonomy (NCBI): domain Eukaryota; kingdom Metazoa; phylum Chordata; class Mammalia; order Peramelemorphia; family Peramelidae; genus Macrotis; species Macrotis lagotis. The sequence goes on from NC_133660.1 coordinate 189,162,595, forward strand.
TAGGTTTTTGCAAGGCAAATGGGGCTAAGTGGCTTGCCCAAGGACACACAGCTAGGCAATTATTAAGTGTCTGAGACCAGATTTGAACCTAGGTACTCCTGACTCCAAGGCTGGTCCTTTATCCTCTATGCCACCTAGCCGCCCATCAAATATGCTTTTGATATCCACAACAAAAGTAGCAATATGGGACAAAGAAAATTATATAAAATCTGCATATCTTTTGATATCATTATATTGCTGCTATGTCCATTCTCCAAAGTGATAAAAAAGAAACACAAACATGTATATGCATATATATATATATATATATATATATATACACATAATATTTGTAGCAATTCTTTCTATGATGGCAAACAACTGAAACTGAGAGGTAGTCCAAAGATAAAAGAATGGCTAAACAACACATAGTATGTGACTGTGAAGGAATACTATTTTGTTATAAGACATGATGAAAATGATGGTTTTGGTAAAACTTGAGAAGACATTAACTGAAGAAAAATGAACTGTGAATATATCCAAATATACATACATGCATGCATGCATACATGCAAGCATATTTATTTTATGTAATATATAATATGTACTATTATATCCATTTGTATATATTTATATACAAGAAAGTAGATGAGTGAACTAAGCATGCATCAATAACCAAAAATAGAATAAAGAATGTTTAAAAATCCCTACATTAAAAAACAATTAAAATTCTATCAAATTATTTAAACAACTGAAAACAAAAAAAAAGAATCAATAAGTTGTTATCTTTTGAAAAAGCAATAAATATTTAAACCATTAAAAAACTATTTCAGAAAGAAAATAAGAAAAGCTGGAAAAAATAATAAGTACAACTGTACAACCAATAATGATGAAATTATAGGCATTATTTGCAGTTGTTTTGTCTAATTATATGCATTAATCTAACAATCTAAGTGAAATGGTTGAATATTTTTGAAAATAAAGATAATCAGAAGAAATAAATTCTCTAAATTACTCTATCTTAGAAAAAATAATTTAACAAGCCATCAGGGTGCTACCTAAGGAAAAAAAAAAATCCCCAAGATTAGCTGGATTTATAAGTGAATTCTTCCAACCACTTAATTTCAATACTATGTAAACTACTTGAAAAAATAGTTAATGAATGAATTTTACAAATTTTTTATGACACAAGAGTAGTTTTAATGAAAAAAATAGGGAGAGAAAAAAACAATGGAAAAAATACTTTCCTTAAGGTATATTGAAGCAATTAAAAAAATAAAACAGTAGTAAAGATATTATAGCACTTAATCATGAAAATCACGCACTATGACCTGATGGGATTTATACCAGGAAAGCATATCTAGGTCAATATTAGAAGCAGTTAGCTTAATTCGCCATATCAATAAGAAATAGAACACAAATCATACAATTATATCAATGGATGCAGGAAAAGTCTTTCATAAATATAACTCATTTTAATTAAAAAAAACTAGAAACATAGGAATAAATGCAACTTTTTAAAAATGATATGTTATCTATGTAGAACCAAGAGAAAGCATTATCCAGGAGTATAATTTAAAAGTCTTCCCAATAAAATTAAAGTTATATAAGGATTGCCATGATCACAACTATTATTTTAGAAACATCAACTCTTGCAGTGAGAAAAGGGGAAAAATGAAAGCATGTGTGGTTAATAAAGGAAAATAATTATCACTCTGCAAATTTGTCTGTATAAAAAAGGAACTCCAAAGAATTCCCTAAAATTGAATTGAATCAACAATTTAATTCTACCTAAATAATCACAGATGATACAAAGTATTTGGAAATTTATCTTTCAAAAAATATCTAGAAAGTATATGGGAGGTGGATAGGTGGCACAGTGGATAAAGCCTTGCATCCAGGAGGACCTGAATTCAAATATGGCGTCAGAAAGTTTCTAGCTATGTGACCTTGGGCACGCCATATAATACTGATTATCTCACATACAGGGTCATCTCCAGGCATCCTATTTTGTAGCTGAGCAGTGGACCCAGATGGCTCTGGAGAAGGTGAGCCTGGTGACTTGTACAACACCCCTTCACTCAAATTCAATTCAAATGAATGTCATCACCTCCTTGATGTCTTGTTTTTCTTCAAGAATAAAGGAAAAATAATAGTAACACCCAAAAGAATAACAGGAACTATATGAAAACAATTGCAAAGTACACAAAGAGATCTAAACAACTGGAAAAATATGATTTGTTCACGGGCAGTCTGAGTCAATATTATAGGAAACAATATAGTAAATTCTACCTAAATTACTTTACTTATTCCTATTTTAAATACATAAAACTACCAATGAATAATCTTCTTGAGAGAAAGAAATATTAATGACCAAATTCATCAGTATAAATAATAATAAAGAATATCCAGAGAATCAAACTAAAAATATTGTGAAAGAAGGAAACATACTACGAACAAATATCACAATGTATTATAAAGTCATAATGATCAAACAATCTATTACTGCCTAAGAAACAGTGTGGTTGATTAGTAGAATGGGTTAGGTATGCTTTTTGAAGAATTACATATCCACAGGAATCTTATATTTTAAAAATTATAATTGTGGAGTCAACATTTATTATTTGACAAAAATCTCTAAGGAGAAAAAAAACAAAATCAGTCAAGCAGAAGCTAGACATGAAGTGATATCTCATACAGAAAAACAGGATATGATCAAAATATATGAATCTAAACTTTAGTGAAATAGAAATATTATTATCTACAGCACTATTTTTGCTAGCTAAAGGACTTTTCAAAGAATTACCCATTTTTGTTTTAGCTTGATCAAATTTTATAGTTTAATACTTTAAATTGAAATTGAAGTTTGTTATGAAATTGTCTAAATTTCATTTTCTATCTCTCATTAATGGAAAAATAATGAAAAATCCTTAGTAAGTTGAAAACTTTTAACATTTTATCATGCTTTGTTTTCAACAATATAGAGTAAACAATATTTGTTCATACTTTGAATGCTAAGTTGATTCCTCAAACCTTCCACAACTTTGTTTCACTTTTTCCTGTCACTCCTATTTATTCCTTTACTTTCATTGAACAAATATTTGAATTTCTCCTAGATAAATTCTAATTCTAAGTAAATGAGTTGGTTGATATAGTACAAGATACTATTACATAAAGTTATTCAATTTTTTCCAGGTAAAATCAGTACTTGAATGTTAAGGTTTAGTAAATATCTTCAATATTGACTATGAGGGGCAGCTAGGTGGTTTAGTGGAGTGGAGTCAGGAGTACCTGGGTTCAAATCCGGTCTCAGACACTTAATAATTACCTAACTGTGTAGCCTTGGGCAAGCCACTTAACCCCGTTTGCCTTGCAAAAAAAAAAAAAAAACCTAAAAAAATATTGACTATGTCATCATTACAGTGCAGTAGTATGGTGCAGAGAATACACTAAGTAGCAAAATGTGGTGAAAATATACTTGAAACTTATATCCCATGTATTGTAGAATAGTAATAAGTACATTTACAGTATTTTCTAAATATAAGTGAAATGCTACAAAGTTAATACTTAAGATTTGAATGCAGTTGAATAACTGGAATGCCTAGAAGTGATGGAAAGGGGAAATAATGTTTATTGAAATAATTATGTGTATTGTATTATTTGACATCATTTCATTGGGCCTTCAGTTGCCTGAAGCATACACCCACACAATGTTTGACAGACAGAATGAATACTTTCAAAAGATGAAAACATCCCTTTTTAGCTAAACCATACTAAGTTCAGTTATTTAGGGGGGGAAAGGGAGGGGTATTTAGTCAAGGAATACAATGGAGGGAATATGGTTACAAACACTGGATAGAGCTGATTTTAATATGAGAGATTTAATTCTATTCATTATGTATAGTGGCAGGCAAAAATATAAAATTCTACCTGACATGCAGCTGCTGGTGGCATTTATACAGGAAGTATAAATTACTGATTTCTACTAAGCAAGCATTATTAATACTTGGGCAGCAATGTTTTCCCCTGTAATATTTAGATTTAAATTGATTCTACCTAATTGCTTTTTCTGAATAAACTAAATGTCCAATATGAAACATTTAACAGAGTGTTTGTCATGATGTTAATAAGAACTACCAGGTTCAAGGTCTGGAATTGACACCTATTTCCTGAATGTCTATGAATAAGACTTAATCTCTCAGTTCCCCAAGAATTCTACAACTATAAGTTACAGAATACATATCAATCTGTAACATTAGAGTGAATTTCTATCCCAAAAGTTTCTTTCACTGATGGAAACATAGATCTAAACTTACATACTTATATTACTTTTTCTCAAATGTGATAATATTACTTAAGTTAATTTTAATTGGAGATATCACTTTGCTTACTTTGCAAAGTATTTTCTTTGCTTTTTTAAAAAATATTCTTTTCAAGTAAGTTGAAACATTATGAACACTGAAGCATTTCGCATGTAGATTCAGTAATATTCAAACATCTTTTTTGGGGGTAAGAATAAATTAAAAATAAATAGAATGCAATATATTCTGATAAGTGAATTTAATAATCCAGCTGGAGGATATGTCCAAAAAATAAATCTGCCTTGAGTTAAATTGGAAAAAAGACAGTTTTTTTATGTTAATGGTATTTTGAAGTCTCAAATTTAAGAAAAAATCTTAAGTAACATATTTAATTTGTTTTGCTGAAACCTACTCCCTTTTTCTCATGCTATAGGTTTCAAACATGAAGGTATATTATGATGCTATTGAAACTGAATAATAACTAGATCCTAGCAACTTTCTCTTTCAAAAAGGGG